>NW_017617457.1:0-16155 GCF_001879475.1 Ipomoea nil
AGCAAGTGCGAAAATGCCTTGGGAGAGGGGCACAACACAAACCCGGAGGCCTGCGAGGGTGAAGATAAAAGGCACAGAAACAGTGGTGCGAGGGGAGGGACGAGGGCGAGGGGAGGGGGAGGGCGATACCGGGGAAGGGAGACCAAAAGGGGCAGGGAGGCGAGTGGGCAGCAGAGAAAGAGGCGGCGAGCGGGTGGGCGAATTGGGGGGCAGAGAAGGCAAGCAAAAGTGGTCGAGGGCGCGAACCCGTGAAGGGAGACGAAGAGGCCGAGACGACGCCAGGCAGAAGCATCAGGGAAAGAGGCGAGGCCGCCAAAAATGAACAGGGGGAAGAGTGGAGAAAAGTGAGAGGGAGGAAAAATGAGGGTGGGAGGTGTAGGGCGGACGAGACCAAGGCCGGGGCGGGGGGAGCGTGGGCCACGAGAGGTAATGGAGAAAAAGGAGAGAAGGGGAGGCCCGAGGAGCGCGGTGAAGAAATCGGAAGAGGGTGAGGAGAAGACCGGCAATGGGCGAGCCAAGAGCGGTAGACGTAAGAAGGCCGACACGGCAGGAGAAAAGAGCAGGTGACAGTACAATGATGAGGTGGCGAGGGAGTCGGGCGGGGGGGAGGTGCGGCGGCAGATGGAGCAGGGCGCGCCGGCGGCGGAGAAAGACACTGCCAAGAGTGGGGTAGGAAAAAAGCGACGCGAGGGAAGCGGGAAGCGGGGGAAAGAGAACAAGTGCCCGGCGGGCGGGATCCGCGAGTGCAGGGAACGCAAAGGCAGATGGGCGTTGGTAGCGAGGTCGCGGAGGGAGCGGAGGGGACAGCCGAGGGGGGCAAGACGGAACAGTCCGAGGGGAGGAGGGCCAGAGAAGCAGCAGAGGGGTAAGAAGCACGACACCGAGGAAGCAACAACACGAAAACGGGGGCGAAGTGACCCGCGCCGGAGCGGGCGCGGGAGGGAATAGAAGGGGGGGACAACAAGCAGCCAGCGCGGGCGGACGGGGAGACCGGGAGAACCAGCGAAGGGGGTGAAGGGACGAAGGCCCGGAAGGAGGGCAGGCGGGAAAACAAAGAAAGGGGGAGGGGGGCGAGAGCAGGGCGAGCGAGCGCAACAGGGGGAGGGGAAGAAAAGACGCGTGGGCAGGGAAGGGGGCGTAGAGATGTCGGGAAAAACACGAGCCAGCGCTAGCGCGCAGTAAGGAGAATGAGGGGGAGCGGGGGATGCCATGGCAGGAGGCGCAGGAGGCACAGAAAGGAGGAGCCGGAGGATGCGGGAAAGCGCAGGGACGGGCGGGGAACGGAGAGGCGGGAAGGAAGAACGAACCGGAACGGGAGGGCGGCCAAGCCGAAGGAAAGGAGGCGGAAGCGTGACAAATGGAGGAGGAGGCGATGCGAGAGAAAGGGAGCCCGAGGAGCGAAGGGAGAGGACGCGAGAAGAGAGGGCGTGAGCCACACAAGGAAGGGAGAACAGACGAAAGCGGGGGAAGAAGGAGGGCGAGCACTGAGAACGAAAGCCAAGGCGTGACCACAGCGGGTAAGAAGAGGGCCGGGAGCGGTGCAGTGACGGGCCGACGATCCCCACGAGAGAAAGAAAAAAGAAAGAAAAAGCGAGGAAAGACGAGCAAAAAAGCCAGAGGCTTGGCGACAGAGGCAGCGGCTAAAACAACGAGTGGGGAGCAGCGGGAGCAAAGAGAGAAACGGCAGAACGGTCAAGGAAGAAGCGAGCAACGGGTCGAGGGAGAAGGATAAAGGGGGCGAAGGGATAGAAGAGAGAGGAAGCACCGGAAAGAGGCAAAGGGCGAGGGGGGGGCCAAGACAAGAAGAACGGCGGACGGAGGGCAGGAGAAGAGAGGAGAAACACCGAGGCGCAGGCTGGAGAGAAAAAGGAGGAAGCAACGGAGGAAGAGAGGCGGGGCACGAAAGGCGGGAGCAGCGGGGGAGGAGCAGAGCCCAAAGAGAGGAAGGCGGGGTCGGAGGAGAGGAAGGCGGGGCAAAGAGGCGGAGGAGCAAGTGCGAGAGGAAACGAGAGAGGGACCGGGCAGAAATGGCGAACGGAAGGGGAAGCCGATGGGGGGGGAGGCGGCGGAAGGGGGGAAAAAGAGAAAACAAGAGAGGAAACGAGGGAGGCAGCCAAAGGCAGGGGAAACGGGGGAGGTGACGGCGGGGGGGTAACCCGAAAAAGGAGAGAGAGCAGGAGAGGAAGCGGAGAGAGGCAGGAGAGAGGGGAGAGGAAAACGGCGACACCAAAAGAGGGGGCGATGCCGGAGGAGGGAGAAACGGGCAAGGAGCGCGGTCGAAGGGAAGGAATGACCGGACGAGGCCGACCGGCGGGAAGAACAGGCCAGGCACAAGGAAGGGAACGTGCGCGAGACGTGGCGGGGCAGGCAAGCCGCTGAGGAGGGAACAGGCGTAGAGACGCGGACGCCCCTGGAAGTAGAGGGAAGCGCAGATGGGGGGAGCAGCACGGGGCGGGGCGAGAAAAGAGGGCCGGGGGGAGCGAGTCGGAGGAGAGGGAGAGGAGAGGGGAAGTGGAGTGGCGAGGCGGGGGGGGAAGGCAGGAGAGGGAAGGAGAGTGGTGGGCAAGTGGGGGGAGAGCGGCGGAAAAAAAAAGGGAGCAGGCACGGTGGCTGGTGGGAAAGAACGAGCACCAGAAGGGCAGGAGTAGGCGGGCCGAAGCGGGGAGTTGGCCGCGGGAGTGGGTGGAAGAAGCAAAGAGACCAGTAGAGGCAAAAGAAAAAGACGCGGGTCGGGGGAGGAAGAAATAAGAAAGAAGGAGGAGAGAGGCAAAACGTAAGAGGAAGAAAAGAAACCGGCGAATGACGGAGGAGAGACGGTGAAGGGGCGGAGACGGTGGGGCCGCGCAGGAGTGCGAAGAGGGGAGAGTTGGGGAAGAGGGGATATGGGGAAGAGCTGGGAATGAGAGCGGCGAGGGCAAAGAGGGAAACGGCGCCCCAGACGTAAGAGCGGAGAGGGATGATGAGAAGATGGCACGAAGGGCACAAAAAAGGCCGGGGGGGAGCAAGGCAAGCCCAAGCGGGCGGGGAGAAGGAAGAAACGGGCGGGATGCGCCGCACGGCGAGGGCAAGCAAGAGAGACGCAACACTGGGCCCTGGGAGGAGGCGAGATGCGAGAAGTGGCGCGAGGAAAGAGAACGAAAGAGACGCAAAGAAAAGAGAGAGGAGGGAGAAAGAAAGAAACAGAACGAAGGCGAGAAAAGCCCAAAGGGGCACGAAGACGGGGGGCGGTGGGTCGGCGGGAGGGGGTCCGGAAAGATGGAGGACTCCTAGGAGGTAGTCGGGCGCCGGCGGAACCAGAAGGCGAAAGGGGGGAGAGAGGGATGCCGGAAAAACGCGGTGCGAGGAAGGGCCAAACCGGGCCGTGCTAACAAGAGCAAAGGCCCGGAGACGACCACGGGGAGCGGGAACCGACAGGCGGAGGCGCACGAGGGCGAGAGCCAGACGAGGGAGGGGGAGGAGAGCGCGCGAAAAGGAGGGAGGGCCCAGGGCGGGCAACGCGCCAGCAGCGGCGGGGGCGGAGCGGCAGGGAGGGCCACGGGGCGCGGGGGCCAAGGAGGAAGCGGGCGAAGGGAGCCAACGCACAGGGGGCGAGGGCCCAGGGGGGGGGGCCAAGAGGGGGCCAAGAAAGAGGGAAGGGGGAGGGGGGCGGGGGGCCGAGGAAGACAAAGAACCGCGGGGGGGGGCAGAGGGGGAGAGCGGCGGGAAGAACGAGGGAAGACAACGCGAGGGGACCGCAAGGGGCGGCAGGGGGCGGGGCAGCGGGAAGGCGGGGGCGGGGGGGGGCAGGAGCAGAAAGCGGCGCGCCAAAAGGGGCGGGGGGCAAGAGGGAGAAGCGAGGGGGAAGCACCAGGGGGCGGCGGGCGACGCGGACGGGGGGCGCGCGCGGGGGCGGGGGCAGCAAGGACAGGGAGCGGGACCGAGGAACCAAGGCGAAACGCGGGAGGCGAGCCGAAAGAGGAGACCACGGCCGCAAGGGAAGGGAGCGGGAAGCGAAGAGCGGAGGGCCGCAACGGGAGCCCAGGGGGGCCGAGGGAGCAACCCCAGGGGCACCGGGAAGGGGGCAAAAGAGGCCGAAGGGCGGACGGGGCGGGCGGGGAGGAGAGCCAGGAACGGGGGCGGGGGCGGACCGAGAGGCACACCAGCAGGGAGCGAGGGCAAGGCGGGGCCGGAGAGCGGCGGTCACAGGGAGAGGACCAACGGGGGGCAGGGGCAGGGACGAAAAGAAAGGGGAGACGCGCAGAAGGGGCCAGTGGACGGGGCAGGGGCCAGAAAGGCCGAGAGGAGAGCCGAACAACGGCAGGGCAGGCCGCAAGGAGCGCGGAACCGAGCCAAGGGGAGGCGCGGAACCAGGAGGGGAGCGCACCAGAGGGAGGCCAGGCCCCCGGAGCCAGAGCGGGCGACGGACGAGGGGACACAACGGGCAGGAGGCACACAGCACAGGGGGAGGGGGGGAGGGCGGAGAGGGGGGCGGCGGCGCAGGCAGCCAGGGGAGGGGACGAGACGAGGAGCCAACGACGCGAGACAACGAGCGAGGGAGCGGGGCCGGAGACAGCGGGAGGCAAGCAGAGCACAGCGCAACGGGGCAGGGAGAGGCGAGGCGGGCACAGGGGGGGGGGGAGAGGCAGAAGGAGACCAGGAGCGCGGGAGGGCGGCCGCAAGAGAGGGGGCAGAGACCGCGAGACAAGGACAACCCGGGGGGCGCAAGGGAGTACAAAACACCCAGGCGGGAGCACCAGGGGCAACAGCGCCGGGGGCAACAGCAAGCACCAGGGGAACGGGGGGGGGGGGGGAGGGGGGAGCAGGGGGGGGCAAAGGAGCGGGGGGGCCGAGGCCAGGAGGAACCGCAGAGGGCGGGGGACAGCACAGGCAGGCAGGGACGAGGCAGGGGACGGGAGGGAGACGCGGGAAAGGGGGCGAGGGCGCGGAGGGCCCGGGGGAGACCGGAGAAAGCAAAGCGGGGGGCGGGGGCCGGGGGAGGGACCGGGAAGAGGGGGACAGGGCAAGGAGCAGCCGGGGAGCAGGCGGGGGAGGCCGAGGCGGGAGGGACAAGGCCAGGGCGGGAGGAAGAGGCCAGGGCAGGGGGTTTGAGAGTCATGTGCAGGTGGGAAAATGGCAGGCAGATGGGCGGGCGCAGCATAGAAGCGACAAGGGAGAAGAACGTCAGTATCACGGGAGCGAAACGATGCGCAGAGGTCGAAGGATACGAGTGAAGGGGGGGCGCCGCGAGTGGGGAGGGGCACAGGCAGCCCAGGGAATTGCAGGCGTAGGCGGCGCAGGAGCTGAGACGGCGGGGGGCGGAGGGGCGCAGGGGGGAGGGGCGGGGGGTGAAGGGTCATGGCGAGTGCGGGGACGGGGGGAGGGGCAAGAACGGAGGAAGCCAGTCGGGGGGCGCAGAAGAAAGTGAAAGGTTGCGCCGGCGACGCAGGCAAGAGCCGGGAGCAGGTACAAGGGCGGGCGGGAGGAGGAACCCGGACCGGTCGGGGGTGGAAGGGCCACAACAGGGCAGGCGGCGTGAGCAAGAATGAGGGCAGGAGGAGAAGGGCGATGGAGGAGTGGGAAAGCAGGAGGGCAGGAAGAGGTCAAGGGGGAGCCAGGCGGAGCGCAGGACCCCACGACGCGGCGGAGGAGGGGGGGGGAGTGGCACCGCACAGGACGGCGAGGAGGCAGGAGGAGAGGACGGAGGAAACGGCGTGGAGCAAGAATAGGGGGCGGCGCCACGGGGCAAGAGCAAGAAGTTGCGGGGGACGGCCGGAAATCGGGTTCAGGGGAGCGGGCAAGGAAAGGGGGAGGCGGGGGGACAGGACCCGTGACAGGGAAGACCGTAGGGCCGCAGGCAGGGGGAGCCGCAGGGGGGGCAACCGGCCGGGGAAGCGGGACGCGAGGGGGGGCGCGCGGCCCGGGGAAGACGCGGAGGCGGGGGTGATCAGGGGGGGGAGACAAGTCGGGGACGCACGAAGGAAGAGCGGATACGGGAGCGCGGGCGAGAGGTGCGGGGGCCAGAGCCGATAAGAGCAGGGGGGGGACACCGTACAACCGAAGGGGGAAACCGAGCGGGGCGGGGGGCAAAAAAGCCGAAGCCCGGCGAGGCAGATGGCAGGACGCGGGGCGGAAGGGCGGGCGGGGACAGGGCAGTGAGGACAGGGGGCGAGGCCGGCAGCCAGAGGGAGGACGGGCGAGTGGAAGAAGGCGGAGAAGTGACCGCACCCGCAAGGAGGAGGCCCACGGGGACATGGCAGGGGAAGCGTGGAGGCGCAAAACCCGAGGCAAGGAGGCAGGAGGGGGGACCGCCAAGGAGCAGGAACGGCCAGGCGAACGCGGCGCGGGGGATGGCAGCCACAAACGCAAAGGGAGGGCGACCGAGAGGCACACCTAGCAGGAGCGAGACAGGGAGTGGGGCGCGGGCGGGGCAGAGGAGAGAACCAAAGGCGGGGAGTGGGGCACAGGAGGAAAGAGCGGGGAGAGGCACAGAGGCCGCCGGGAGGACGACGGGCGGGGGCAGAAGGGGCGGGAGGACACAAGCAAGAAGGCGCGCAGGGAAAGGAGGCCGAGCGCGAGTCGGGAGGGGAGGACGGCCGGGGGAGCAACACATAGGGAGCGTGGACCGGAGGCGTGCAGAGCACAAAGACGGACGACGCAAGCGGCAGAGAGACCCAGCACCAAGAGAGCGCAGGAGGCAGCAGGACAGGAGGTGGCGCAGGGAGCGGGAGGGGCAGAGAGAGGACAAGCCGGGAGCAAAAGAAGATTAAGGGTAGGCAAGAAGGGAGAGCAGAAAGAAGCGAGCAGACGCAGGTGGGGCGAGGGCGCGTGGGGGGAGCCAGACCGTGGGACTAGGGCAGAAGGAGGCAGTGCGGGGGGGGACCCGGAGAAGCAAAGCGGGAGCGAACCGAGAGGGGCCGCAAGGGAGACAAGCCGCGCAGGGAAAACGGCAGAGGGGGCGAGACGGGGGGCGCAACGAGCGGGCCGGCAGGCAAGGCGGGGGAAGCAGCGGGGGGCCGGGGGGGTGAAAGGCGGGAAGGAAAACAGGAAGGCGGAGGCGAACAAGAGGCCCGCGGAGACGGGGGGGGCAGCAGGCTAGGCGGGGGGGACAGACAACGACAGGTGAGCGGAGGAAAGGGTGCGGGAGAGCACGGGGGGCAGGTAGGCCAGAGAAAAAGGAGGGGGGAGAGGGGGCCGGGGAGCCCAGGCCGAGGCGGACGGGGGAAGTGCGGCAGGGGACGCAGGGGAGGGGGCAGGGGGGGAGGGAAAGACGAGGGAGGGGGGACGGGGTGAGGGCCAGGGGAAACACAGCACAGAGGGCAGGGGGACGTGGCACAGGGAAGGAAGCGCACGTGAGGGGAGGGGCGGGGAAGAGATGTAGGGAGGAACCGCGGCACAATCAACGCAAGGGAGAGAACCCGTGGGGGGAGGAAGAGGTAGCGGGCGGGGGCAGGGTTGAGGGGCGGTATGTGGGAGCAGCGTGGCGTGGGCTACTGGAGGTATGGGCTTAAAGGGCGGCGGTGGCGAGGGAAGGGAGGGAAACGGGAGCAGGGGCGCACGAACGCACACCGGGGGCGAAGGGGAGGCGCGGGAGAGAGAAACCAGGGGCCCGGGCGAGGGGGCAAGCAAGAGGAGGGGGAGGAGCCCACGGGCGGGAGGGGAGAGAGGCACGGAGGCGGCGGCGGAAGGGCCGCGACAGCGGGGAAAGGGGGGAAGGGAAGGGGGGGGAGCCGCGAGAAGCGCAGGGCGGGCGACGGAGGGGGGAGCCACCGGGGCGAGGGCGACAGCGAGGAGGAGACGGGGAGGAGGGAGACGAGAGGAAGAGGACCGCAACCAGGAGGGCAAGGAAAAGGGGAGGCAGAGGGAGAAGAAAAGGCAAAAAGGGGAAAGGAAAGAGCAGGGGAGGCGGCGAGCCGCAAAAAAAGAAAGAAGCAAAGGGGCGGGGGGGAGGGACAAAGGGGAAGGGGAGGGAAAGGGACAAGCCCCACCGCGGAAGAGGGCACCGACACGCCGGCAGCGACGGGGGGGGGGACCGGAAGGCCGAGAGCGAACGAGCGAGACGGGGACGAGCCGGACACAGACGGCGGGAAAGGGGGCAAGCAGGCCGAGGGCAGGAGCAACAAGAGCAAGGGGGAAGGAGGCACGCGGCAGGCGAGGGGCGAGGAGCAGCGAGGCCCGGACCGGGCGGGAGAAAGGGGGGAGGCGAGGGGGACAGAGAAGGGAGGGGGCGCAGGCAACCCGGGGGAGCGAGGAGGGGGCGGGGGAGCGGCAGCGCGGGGGAGAGCAGGGGGGGAGCGCGCAAGGCGCAGAACCGGGAGGGCACGGGGGCAAAGCCGGGCGCCGCAACAGCGGGGGGGCCAAACAAGGGAGGGGGGACGCAGGGCACGAGGAAGGAAAGAACACACCGGGGGGGGGGGAAGGAAGGGCGGGGGAGGAAGAGAAGCACGACACGAAGCACGACCAAGGAGACCAAAGGGGAAAAGGAAAAAGAGGCCGAAGCCAGAGGCCGAAGAGGCAGGAGGCGGGGGGGAGGAGGAAAAAGAGGCGAAAAAAGGACCAGAGAGGAAGAGAGGAAGAGAGAGAGAGAGAGAGGACGGGAGCGGGAGCGGGGGCGGAGAGCGGGAAGCGAACCCGCAGCGGCGCCGGGGCAAAGAGAAAGGGACCAGGCGACCAGAGCCGCAAGGGGCGGGAGGGACACAGGGACAGAAGAGGACACACAGAGAGGAGAGAGACCCGGAGCCGAGGGGGGCAGGGCCGGACCAAAGACGCGCGGCAGGACGAGGCCAAGGGCGGGGGCAGGCAAGAAGGGGGACCCCCGGGAGGGGGGGGGGGCGGGAGGGGAAAGGGAGGGGAGGGGGGGAGGGAGACGGAGAGGAAGAGGAAGGGGGAAGGGGGCGCACAACCGAGAAAAAGGGGGGGGGGCGGGGGAGGGGGGACGAAGAGGGGCAAGAGAGGAGAGAAGGAAGGAGACCCACCAGAAAGACGAAGCCAAGCCAGAAGGAGGGACCGGAAAAGACAACAGGGGGGGACGGGACCAGCCCGCAGGAGAAGCAAAGACAACGGGGACACGAAGCAAGAAGAGGGAGGAAGGAGCAAGGAAGGCAAAAACAGCCAAGGGGAAAGCAAGAGGCAGGCGGGGAAGCCGCCAAGCGACCAACAAAGGAACGAGACCAGGGGAGCCCCGAGCGGCCAAAAAAAGGAAGAGGAAGAGGCAAGAGAAAAGAGAGCAGCGAGGGAGGGACGGGAGAACAAGAACAGAACGAAGCCAGGAAGGCGAGAGGACAGGACGGGGACGCCCCCGGGCGGGGCGGGGGAAAGGGAAGGGGGAGGGCAAAAAGGGGCAGGCGAGAGCAGCGAGCCAGAGACAGGAGAGAGAGAGCAACCGGGAGAGGCCGCGAGCGGGCGACAGAGAGGGGGGGGGGGGAGCCACCCCGAAGGGCCAGGGGCGAGGCGGAGGAAGAAAAGAAAAAGGAGCGGGCGGAGAGAGGGCGGAGGGGGGGAGAGCCCCGGGCGGGAAAACCGGGAGAGGGGGAACAAACGAGCGAGGGGGCGAAGCCCGCGCGCGCCGGGGGGGGGGGGGGCGCAGGGAAGAGACGGGGGCGGGAGGGGGGGGCCCGAACGGGGAGCCAAGCGCGGGGGGCGGGCGCGACGAGCCCACCGAGCCAAGCCAGAAAAAAGAGAGGGAAGAGAAAGCCAAGAAAAGGAGGGGAAACGAAAAAAAACAAGGAAGGAAGCCGAGGCGAAGAGAGAGGAGGCAGGGAGAGAGGAGGGAAGGCGAGCGAGGCCGACGGCAAGCAGGGGAGCGCGCGGCGCAGCGCAAGGAAGAGGGGGCAGGGAAAGAACAGGGGCAAAAGCACCGAGCAAGGCCGGGGGCAAAGCCGGCGGCAGCGGCACGAGCCCGGCCCGCGGGCCACAAAGGACCGACGAAGAAGAAGAAGCCGAGAACAAAAGGCGAGGGAGCGAACCAACGGCGAGGAGAGACAGAAGGGACGGCAGGAAGGGCGGGAGCGACACCCCCCACGGAAGGGAAAGACCCGAAAGGGGCAGGAGGCAGAGAGGCGGCAGAACGCCGGGCCGGCCAAGGGGGGAGGGCGGGGGGCAACCGACGCAAAGCGAACCCAGGGGCCCCCGGAGAGGCGCGAACCACGGAGCACGCAGAGCCCAAAAGCGCAGAGGGCGCCGCCAAAAAGGACGGCGCCGGGCGGGGAACGCAGGAGAGAGGGACCGAAACCAGGAGGGCCGGGAGCGGAGCCCACGGGCGCCGCCAAGACGGGGGGCGCGAACGAGAAAAGGAAAGGCGGGAGCGGGAGAAGCGGCGGGGCCAGGAGGGCCGGAAAACGCACGAGGAGAAGCGGGAGGAGGGAACCAGACAAAACAACAAGCGGGGAAACCAAAGAGGGCGAAAGCCCCGAAACGAGAAGAGAAGGAAGCGGCGCCAGACCAGACAAAGGCGCGGCGAGCCCAGGCAAAGGGCGGGGGGAAGAGAGGCCAGAGGCCACCAAGGAGACAAAGGGAACCGAACCAGACAGGGCCGCCGACGAGAGCGGCGAAAGCGGCCACACGAACAAGCCACCCGGCGCCCCCAAAAGGAGAGGGGAGGAAAGAACCAAAGAGGAGACGGGGACGCAGGGGCAAGGGGGGAAGGGGGCGGACAGCGCCCCCGCCGGGGGCCCAGGGAGCAGAGACACCGCCAAAAGAAAGGGCCGGGAACACGAGAAGAAAAGCACCGAGACCGAACAAGAGGAAGGGAAGACCGAAAAGGGGGGGCAGGGGAGGGCGAGCGGGCCAGACAGAACCAAAAAAGGGAAAAGAGGCGGCAAGCGGCGCAGGGCCCAGAAGGGCAGGAGAAAGACCGCCAAAGCCCAAGACGGCAGAGGAAAGGAAAGGAAGGACGCCGGAGACAAAGGAGGGGAAGGGGGCGAGAACGGCCCCGCCAGGCCCGACCCCCCAACCGAGAGGAGCGAGGGGGGGAAGGAAAAGGAAGCCGGGGGCAGACAGAGGCGGCGCGGGGACGAAAGGAGCCACGGCAAAGAGAGGCAGGGCGCCGGCCCAGAAGACGAGGAAGCCAGCAGGGGCGACAGGAGCCCCGAGGAGGGGACCGGAGAAAGGGAGAAGGCGGGCAGGCCCGGCCCACCAAGCGAAACCAGGGGGGCGGGGGCACGACCAGCGAAGGCGAAAGGGCCAGGAAAGAGCGGGGCCACGGGGGAGAACCGCCGCAGGGAAGAGAAGGGGGGCAGGAGGCGGAGCGGGAGCGGCCAGCCAAGCCACGAAGACCGGCGGGGAAGAGAAGAGGGGGGGGAGAAAGGGGCAAAGGCAGGAGCGGCCGCGGCCCGAAGGGCGGGAGAAACGAAGGCAGAGGCACGGAGGGCAGGGCCAGACCGACGACGCCAAGAGCACGCAGCCAGAAACCGGGGACGGGGACAAAGAACAGAAAGAAAGGGAACCAACGGGGAGGGGAAAAAGCAACCCCAAAGAGGGGGGACCAAAAGCGGGGAGCAGGAACCAGGGAAGAAGGGGCGGCAGAGGGAGGGGGGGGAAAAGCGCGGAAGGGAGGGGCACCAGCACCGGCGGCAAAGAAAGGAGGGGCGACGGGAGCACCAGGAAGAGCGCAGAGCAAGGCAGCGCCCAAGACACCGGCAACGCCCAGCAGAGGAAAGGGGGGCAAGGGCCAAGGAGGAAACCCGGGAAAAAAGAGGAGGAAGCGAAAGAGAGCGGCGACACCAAAACGAGGCGCAAAGAACCAACCAGACGGACCGAGCGGAGAAAGCAAGAAGACAGAAACAAAAACAGCAAGGGGACCAGAGAAGGCGAGGGCAGGAGAAGGCCGCAAGGGAACAGAGCGAGCAAGCGCGAAGGGACGGAACAGGAAACCGAGGAGGCCGAAAGCGCCGGGGAGAGCAACAAAAGGCCACAGACCCCCGAAGGGACACCAACGAGGAAAAGCGCCGGGGGCGGCAGGACCCCAGAGGAACAACAAAGAAGGGGCGAAACGAGGAGCAGGAGGCGAAACGGCGGCAGGGAAGAAAGGGCAACCGGCCACATGGGGGACAGGAAGGGGACAAAGGGGGGACCGGGAACCAACCGCCGACAGCGAAAGAGGCACAAGGAAAGAGCAAGAGACCGGACCAGCCGACAAAACGAAACGGGCCCGCCGGAACAGGCAGCCAGAGGAGCAAAGAAAGCAGGGGCGGCGGGGGAAAGGGACAAGGCGAGAGGCAGAGGAGCCGCCGAGGCAACGACGGCGACCAGGCCGAGCACCGCAGAACAGAGGGCGGCGACAGCAGAAGAGGCGAGCAGGGCGGGAGGAGGGAGCGGGCACCGGCCCGGCCAAGGGGGGGCGCAAGAGCAAAAGCGGGGAGGGAGGGGGCCAGAAAGGACCGAGGGAAAGCAGGAACGCGAGGGAGGAGGCCGGCAAGGGGGAGGAGGCCGGGAACCGGGAAGGGGCGGCGAGGCCAAGGCAAGCAGAGAGAGGAAGCGGGGAAAAAAAGGGGCAAGGACCAAGCGAGACCCCCCGCAAGAGCAAGACACGGAGCGGCAGACCGAGGCCCAGGCGGAGGCAGGAACGAAGGGGAGGCGGAGAGCGGGGGCGGAGAGGAAGAAAAAGGGCGAAGGGCGAGGTAGACGACAGAGAGGCAGGAGAAGGCGGAAGGGCGGGGGCAGGGCGGGAGGGGCGGCGGAGGAGAGCCCCCGAGCCGGCAGAGGAAGCGAAAACGCCACCAGAGGCGAGCGGGCGCGGAGGGAAGCAAAAGAGCGGCAAGCAAAGCGGGGGGGAGGGGGGGCGGGAGAAAAAGAGGGAAGCCCCCGGGGGCCGGGGAGGCAACAAAGAGGCAAAAAAAGCAAAAAAAAAAAAAGAGGAGACGGGAAACGAAAGGCGCAGGCGCGCAGCGAGGCGCCGGCACGCGGGCGAAAAAAGGAGCGGAGGCAGCGAGAGAGAAAGGGGGGGACAGGAAGCCACAGCGGAGAGAGAGACAGCGAAAGCGACGGACAGAGAAAGGGCGGGAGCCGGAAGCAAAGAAAGAGAGGAAAGGCGCGGGGGGGGGGACGGGGAAGAAACGGGGGAGGGGAGGAAGGAAAGCACAAGGGGCCGCGAAGGGGCGCGGAGAGAAAAGCGAGGAAGAGAGAAAAGGGGGAACAGGGCAGCGGGGAAGAGAAACAAAGGCGGGGGGGAGGCCAAAGAAAGGAAAGGGAAAAAGGAACGGGGCAAGGGCAGCGCGAGCGAAGGGGAAGAGCAGAAGAGGGGAGCGAGGCAGAAGGCAAGGGGCAGGGCCACGACGGGGCGGGGGGGAGGGCGCAACGGGACAAGGGAGGGGGGGGGAGAAGGGAAAAGAGAAGAGGGGAGGAGGCAAGAAGGGACGGGGCAGGAGGCGGGAAGGGAGAGGTGGGGAGCAAGGGAGGGAGGAAACAAAGGCGGACACGGGAGGAAACGAAAGACCGGAAGGAGGAGAAGGAGAACAGCGGAGCCGGGGGAGGAGGGGGACAAAAAAAGACGAGACGGGAGGGGGAGAAAGCCCCGGAGCGGAGGGGAACGAGGACGGACGCCGGACCAGGGCGGGACGCGACCACGGAGGGAAAAGGGCCGAGGCAAGGGAAGGCCGAGAGGGCGAGAAAAGAGCGAGAAGGGACAGCGAGAAGAGGGACAGAGAGAGGCAGGAAGGACAGGCAGGAGACACGGCGCCCAGGAGGGAAGAAGAAGAAAAGGAGGGAGCGAGGAAGGCGAGGGAAAAGGGAAGGAAGGGAGGGGGGCAAGACGGACGCGAAGGGAGGGGAGGGGAGGGAAGGGCGCCCGACCAGAAAAAAGGAACGGAGAGGGGCCAGAGACAGAAGACAGAGACCGACCAGAGGGACAGAAAGGGCAAGAGAGGAAGAGGAGAGGTGACCCGCCAACGCAACGGTGGGGAAGAAGAAAGAAAGAGAAGGGAGGGGACAAGAGGATGACGGGGGGAGGGGTAGGGAAGGGAGAGAGGAAGAGGGGGCGAAAAGGCAAGCAGGGGGCAGGGGGAGAAGAAAGGGAGGAGACCGTGACATGGGAGGAGAAAGAGCGGCGGGCGTGAACACACGCAAAG
Source organism: Ipomoea nil (assembly GCF_001879475.1). NCBI lineage: Eukaryota > Viridiplantae > Streptophyta > Magnoliopsida > Solanales > Convolvulaceae > Ipomoea > Ipomoea nil. Next base: position 14,040 of record NW_017617457.1, read on the forward strand.
CATGCGGAACAACGAAGCAAGAAAGGAAAGCGAAAGAAAGCGAAGGGAACCCCGGAGGAGGGAAGCGAGCGGCGGGGGCGGACAAACCAAGGAAGCCCCAAACAACCCCACGCGGCCGGAGGGGGGGGAGGGGAAGAAAGGGAGAGAAAAAGAGAAAAAGAAGAGAGGCGAAGGGGAAGGAACGAGGCAGGAAGGACAAAGCAAAAAAGGCGAGACAAGGCGGAAAGGGAGAAAGAGCCGGCGGAGCGAAGGAGAAGAGGCCAGGCGAGGGACAAGGGCAAAAAAACGGGGCAGACGAGACGCAGAGGAGGAGGGCGGGGGGACAAGCAGGCCCCCAGCGGCGAGGGGGGCAGGACAGCGCGCGGTGCAAGGAGGCAGCGGGGAGGCGAAGGCCCCGGGGGGAGGGGACGAGGAAAGGAAGGGGCGCAGGGAGGACCAAGGGCAAGGGGAGGCGGCCGGGGGCGAGGCCCGAGGGGGGAAGGGGGACGGACGGGAAAGGCGGGGGCAAGAGGCCGACGCGGGGGCAAAGCCAGCGCGGCCCAAGAAGGCGCCAAGCCACCAGAAGAGGAGAGAACCCCCGGGGCCGGCAGAAAGACCGGAGACGGAGAGAAAAAGAAGCAAAAGGGCGGCGAGAGCCCGGAGGGCCCGGGGAGGGGAGGGCAAGGGGGCAGAGCACCGCCCGGGCAAGGCGGAAGCGGCGGGGGCGAGCCCCGGCAGGCCCGACGGAGCCAAGAAAGACAGCAACGCAGCGCGACCGGGGGCGAAGGGAGGAAGGGGGCGGGGGCAGAAGGGCAGGGGCAAAGCAAGGGGGGAGCCGGGGGCGGGCGGGGGGGGGCAGGGGAAGAAGGGCCCAGCGAAGAAAGAACAAAGACCCCCAAAAAAGGAGGGAAGGGGAGGAAGAGGGGGGGAGGGGGAGGAGGGCGCAGCGGAGCACACGGCGGGGGCGGCCAAAAAAAGCACAGGAAAAGGGCGAACGAAACGCCGGGCGGGGGCGGCCGGGGCGCGGGGAGGGGGGGGAGGGGGGGAACGAGGGGACGGGGGGAAGGGCGCGGGGGAGAGACGGCAGCAGAGAGGGGACAAGAAAGACGGGACGGGGGGAGAGGAGGAAGCAGAAAAAAGAAAAAAAAAAAGAGAGGAAAGGAAGGGGGGAGGGCAGGAGGAGCCAAGGCAAGGGGGGGAGGGAGAAAAGAACGGCCGAGGGAGACAGGCAAGGCGCGAGGACGAAGGGAGGGGAGAGCGCAGAGAGGGGGAGGCAGGAGAGGAGCCGAGGCAAGAGCAGCGAGAGGGAAGGCAGGGAGGGAGAAGCAAAAGAGGGAGCGCGCGAGGGGAGGAAAGCCCGAGGGAGGGCGAAGGAAAAAAAACGACAAGAGGAGGAGAAGGCAAGAGGCGGGCAGGGAGGGCGACGCCACGAGTGAGGCGAGGGCCGACCGCCGGGCGCGAGCAGGGACGGAAACAGGCAGGCAAAAGGAGGAAGGAAGCAGAAGGGAGGGGAAGGAAACGGGACGGCGGCAGGGTGGAAAAAGGGAAAAAAAAGGACAAGGCAGGGGTATCGGCGGAAGGAAAGGAACGGCGCGAAGGAGCTAAGAGAGAAGAGAGGTGAGGGAAGAGAAAGGAGAGGAGGGGGGGCGACAGACGAGCGAGGAGGGGGAGGCGAGGGAGAAACGCGAGAAAAAAAGGAAAAAGAAAGGAGAGAGAAGGAGAAAAGAAAAGAGAGAGGCGGAAAGAGAGCAAAGGACAAGAGGGAGAGGCAGAGAGAGGGGAAGAGCCAGGCCAGAGAGGGAGCGGCGAGAAGCACCGAAGGCCGGAGGGGGGGACAGCGAAACCCAGGGGGCCAAGGAAGCGGGAGGCAGCGCAAAGCAGGGGCGGACGCGGAGCGGTGCGCAGGCGAGAGGGGGGAGGAGGCTCAAGCCGAAGGGCGGGAGCAGCAATAGCAAGAAGAGCAAAGGAGCAAGAAAGGAAAAACGGACGGAGAGCGACGAGAGAAGAATAAGCACGGATGAAGCGGGGGGGGCGGTAGCTGCCGAGAAGGAGGTGGAGGAACCGGGAAGCAGGCCACGGCGCGGCGGCGAAGGCAAAAGGAAGAGGCAAGCGAGGGGAAGGCCCAGCGCGCGCGGTT
>NW_017617458.1:17500-18907 GCF_001879475.1 Ipomoea nil
CGCCAACGACGTTTTTTTGCATGTCCGTCTCCCTCAGTGCCCCGCGTCGATAGTTACAAAAGGTAACTACCGAATTTCCATCTCGCCGGTACGCATTGGTTGTGAGTCCGTCGCGCCATCGGGTGGAGGAAGACCTCGAGGAGTGAAAGTCCTCGATCAATACAACACCATACCTCTTGCGAGGTGGGTCAGCCCCCAAGTCCGACGCTAAGACAACGCCCGTTGCGCTTGGGCAGATTCGTAGCGAGCGCACAATCATCCTTTAACGGACAGCTTACTAGACGGGTGGACACTGGTGTCGGTAACTTACAAGCCTACTGACGGTATATTGCAGATTCACGGTTGTTTTTTTTGCCCAACTTGTTCCACGGCCGTTTTTTTGCATGTCCGTCTCGGTCAGATCCGGACGTGTCGTCGAACGAGTGCTGTGGAGGAAGCCCTCGAGGAATGAAAGGCCTCGAGCAATACAATATTTCTATCCTCTTGCGAGGTCGGTCAACCCCAACGCCCGACGACACGTACGCTGCACTGCGCTACGCTGGGCGGGTTCATTGCGAACGCCCGCCCTCCGCCCCTACGGCGCACCGTAATTCGTTAACGAACAGCTTACTAGACGATTGGACACGTGCCTCGGCAACTCACAACCTACTGACGTATATTGCAGATTCACGTTTGCTCGATTGACCGAATTCACGTGCCAATGATGTTTTTTTGGCATGTCCGTCTCCGTCCGGTGCCCGCCCCGCCTTGCGACTCCGATGGGTCTATGCCGGTCCCCAATAATACGTACGAGCGGCGGGAACACTCGTACGAGGCCTACGGGACGAGGGGGCCCGTCCCAACACGTTCCGAAAAAAGTCGACCGGCACCTCAACTACCATACCCCCCCTATAGTAGTTAAAAAAAAAAAAACCCCAGTGACAGCAGTAGACACGGTTTGTCCCGTAAATCACACGGTCATTTCGGGTGGTTCCGTGCATTTTTTTTCAAATGTTATTGCATGGTCCTTTAGTTTAGAGCATTTTAACAATGCTTGGTAAATTTCAAAGCGTTTGGATGATTATTTCATTGAAAACGACGATGTCCAAATTTATGCCCAGCTGTCCGCAAAGTTCCTTGTCTGACTTAGCCAAGTACTTGGGATTGTTGGGAATGTGAGAGGAATATATGGCATATCGTTTGCCTCACTAATTAAATAGTACAATAAGCTCTAAAACAAATGTATATGCCATTTTGGCACGAGAACGACGTAAAACGACATAGGCCAAGGCATAACACAGAACCGTCGTAAAAGTACTGGGGTGGCAGGCGGGTAAACCTCTGTTGCGTGATATTTTCCGCATCCGTCCGCAACTGTGCGCAATTTGGGCGCCCTCGTTCCGATAAGTCCGCAACCTCGCACCCCGT
>NW_017617459.1:0-32500 GCF_001879475.1 Ipomoea nil
AAAGATATTAATCAAAAAGAAATCTCACTCAAAATTCTACGTGGTCTACCATCTACATGGACATGAAGGTCACAGCCATGAGAGATCATAGGGATCTAAAAACCCTATCAACCGATAAGCCTCTTTAGTGATCTAAAAGCTTATGAATTTGAGATGAAATCAAGATTAGAGGAAGATCATGAAGAAAAGAACAACGGCTTGTAGCCGAGCAACCATCAACCTCAAGGTCAGTACAAAATGTTGAATTATTGCCTAATGATCAATTTGCTCTCTTTGTCAAGAAATTCAGAAAATTCATGAAGAGAAGCAACTACAAGAAAAATCCACAAGGGAAATCATGGAATACAACGAAGAATTCGAAGAAAGAAATTATTGAGGAAGATTCAAATTTGTGTTACAACTGTAGAAAACGGGACACTTTGCAGCAAGTTGTCCATATCCCAAGGTAAGTAAAAGTCAGTATACAAATTTACTAACCTCAACAAGAATTCAAGCCCAAAGATAAAAGATTAAAAGAAAGAAGAAAAGCACTCATCAGTGACCCACTTGAAATAAGTGAGTCAGAAGAATCTTCAAGTGATGAAAGTGACACCTCAAAGGATGACAATGCAATGTTTTGCATGAGCATCTCCAACAATACACCACACGAGGACATGTGTCTTATGGCTAATGGACATGAAGAAAATGGGTAACATCTAAATCTTATGACTCTGTTAATTCTTCATTTTCTAGAGAGTCCCTCTTTCACTTAATGGAAGAATGTCAAACCGTAATGGACACTCACTCTCAACTCAAAGAGCGCAATAATCATCTGATTCTTGAAAAGGATCAATTAAATGAAAAATTGCAAAATGCTCTACTTGAAGTGAAAGACTTGAAAGATAAAATTATTTGTCTTCAAGAAGAGTGTAAATCAAGGAAGTGAGAGAACACAACCTCAGAGAGGTTATAGCAACATTTACGCATTCATCCAAAATAATGGACAAAATGGTAAATATGCAAAAACCCTCAAGTGATAAAACCGGACTTGGTTATGATCCATCGTGTTCTCAAGCCTCCGAGAAATTGACCAATTCTACTACTACTTTAAGTAATAAAGTTCAAGTAGTAAAATTTGTAAAAGGTCAAGAAAGCACAGTGAGACAAGGAATTGGTTACCAAACTGATGTCAAAATTAGCACTGTTGGACTAAAGCCTCAAAGAAACAATATTTCGTCCAAACAGTACATTAAAAGACAAAAGTTTGTTCCTGAATGGAAATACACCAATGAGTTTAGTGCACAAAGTCCTCATAGGAAAATGGGAAATCCGAGGATTGGGGCAGGGAGATTCTATCCCTCTAAACAAGATTGGTTTGGAAATATTAAACCATGGACTAAGTCCAGATTTAATGCTTATCACAGGCCCAAACAATCTATATCCCACGTGTCAAGAAATCGAGTCAATTTTCAAAAACCGACACAAAAAATGTTTTCAAAAATTAAATATGATTATAATGTGTTTAATGGTTACCAATCACCTAAACTTAGATCAGTGAGTACAAGGTGGATTTGGGTACCAAAAATGACTAACACCCAAGGACCCAAGTCAAGTTGGGTACCTAAAAATGTTTAATTCATTTGCAGGAAGTTTGGTACTTCGATAGTGGATGTTCTAGACACATGACTGGAAATAAATCAAGTCTTGTGAATCTTAAAAATATCGAAGGACCAAAAGTCGTATTCGGTGGAAATGAACGATACGGCATAACAAAAGGAATCGGTACAATGTTTCGAAATGGTTTGAAAATCGAAGATGTATCATTTGTTGAAGGTCTAAAATTCAACTTGTTAAGTACAAGTCAATTTTGTGACAAAGGATATCTAATAGAGTTCTTCAAAGAGAAGTGCCAAGTGAAAAATAATTCCACAGGAGAAGTTGTTCTCGAAGGAATAAGAAAGAAAAACATGTACGTTGTGGATTGGAACACAACCAAAAGAATCAGTGTGTCTACTAGCAAACAACTCACACACAACAAGTTGGGAATGGCACAAGAAGTTGAATCATCTAAACTTCAAAACCATCAACAAGCTAGCAAGAAACAAATTAGTTGAAGGTCTGCCCGACATTGTCTACAAGAAAGATCAAATATGTGATGCCTGCCAAAGAGGAAAGCAAGTCAAGACATCTTTCAAATCCAAAGCTCAAGAATCTACAACAAGACCGCTAAGTCTACTACACATGGATCTATTTGGTCCAGTAGACCCAGCAAGTCTAAGTGGTAAGAAATATACACTAGTTGTTGTTGATGACTTTTCCAGGTACACATGGACAATATTTCTCAAAAAGAAAAATGAAGTGGAGCAAAAGTTGCCAGAGCTACTGAAGCTACTACAAAATGAGAAAGACTTGAAAATTGCAAAAATCCGAACGGATCGTGAAACTGAGTTCGTGAATCAAGTGATTGAAGCCTACTGCAATTCCCAAGGAATTCTACATCAACTATCTGCCGCACGTACACCTCAACAAAACGGTGTAGCCGAAAGAAGAAATAGAACGTTAAAAGAAGCCGCACGAGTGATGATTACGTCAGCCGAGCTACCTAAAAGATATTGGGCTGAAGCAATCAACACCGCTTGCTACACACAAAATCGGAGCTTGATACATAAGTCTTACAATAAGACTCCGTACGAATTATGGAAAGGGAGAAAACCTAAACTCAACTATTTCCATACTTTTGGTATCAAATGTTTTATTCTTAATAATGGTAAAACATATCTAAAGACTTTTGATGAGCGTGCAGATGAAGGAATATTTTTGGGATATTCATCTACCAGTAAAGCATTTAGAGTATTGAACAAGAAATAAATGGTGGTAGAAGAATCAATTCATGTCACATTTGATGAAGCTCATATAAAGGAAACCCAAAGCAACAAAAATGATCAGGAGATTTGTCAAGTTGAAAAATCATTTAATGATGCTGACATATCTTTTAAAGATCAAATTGTACAGGGTATGGAGCAATTGGACATTGATTGCAATAGTGAAGAACACGTGGAAGCCAATGAAGATGCACACGTTGAAAATCAAAACTCTCAAGTCAATACACAAATTGGAGATCAATCTGATGAGCAAAATGTGTCTACCTCCAATTTACCTACTGAACAGGGAAACGTGGAAAGCCCATGCAATCTACAACCTGACTTGAGATGGCTCAAAAATCACCCTCCAGAGCTAGTGATTGGAGATCCACGAGAAGGAGTAAAAACAAGGTCCTCAAGTATAAATTCTTTATTCTCTTGTTTTCTTTCTCAGGTGGAGCCCACAAGCATTGAAGAAGCACTAAGTGATCCAGATTGGATCAATGCAATGCAAGAAGAGCTTGAACAGTTTAAGAGAAATGACGTATGGGAATTAGTTCTAAGACCTGAAAATTACAATGTAATTGGAACAAAATGGGTCTTTCGGAATAAAGCTAATGAGGATGGAATCGTCATTCGAAATAAAGCACGTTTAGTGGCAAAAGGATATTCACAAGAAGAAGGCATAGATTTCGATGAAACATTTGCACCCGTTGCAAGACTAGAAGCCATCAGAATATTTCTAGCTTATGCCGCATACAAGAATTTCACTGTCTATCAAATGGACGTGAAAAGTGCATTTTTAAACGGATTACTTGAAGAGGAAGTCTACGTTGAGCAACCTCCCGGTTTCGAGGTAAAAGGTGATATTAATAAGGTCTACAGATTAAAGAAGGCGTTATATGGGTTAAAACAAGCACCGAGAGCTTGGTATGACACCCTATCAATGTTCCTAATTAACTGTGGTTTCACAAAAGGCCTTGTTGATAAAACCTTATTTAGAATTCAAGAAAATGATCACATTTTATTGGTACAAATTTATGTTGATGATATTATCTTTGGAAGTACTAATAAAATTCTTTGTGAGAAATTTTCTAAGCTCATGCAGAATAAGTTTGAGATGAGCATGATGGGAGAATTGAATTACTTTCTTGGACTACAAGTAAAGCAACTCAGCGAAGGAATATTCATCAATCAGGCCAAGTACACAAAAGATCTGATAAGGAAATTCGGTCAAGATGGAAAGTCCTCAATCAAGATCCCGATGAGCACATCTTTACGATTAGATAAAGATGATGAAGGCAAGGATGTGGACGAAACAAAATATCGAGGAATGATTGGATCATTACTATACCTCACTGCAAGTCGACCAGATATATCTTACTTAGTGGGAGTATGTGCTAGGTTCCAGTCAAAACCAAAAGAGAGTCATCTTCTTGCTACCAAGAAAATCATCCGATACTTAAAAGGAACAGTCAATGTTGGATTATGGTATCCAAAAGAAGGTAACTTTACACTAACTGGTTTCTCAGATGCAGATTTTGCAGGATGTAAAATCGATCGCAAAAGTAACTCAGGAACGTGCCAGTTCTTAGGGGGAAGGTTGGTTTCATGGTTCAGCAAAAAGCAAAACTCCATAGCTACAAGTACAGCCGAAGCTGAATATATAGCTGCTGGAAGTTGTTGTGCGCAAATTCTTTGGATGAAACAACAGCTGAAAGATTATGGCGTGAATTGTGAAAATGTCAATATATTGTGTGACAATACAAGTGCTATTGCCATAACACATAATCTCGTGTTGCATTCAAGAACAAAACACATTGATGTGAGACATCATTTTATCCGGGATCATGTTGAAAAGAAGGAATTATCAATCGAATATATCCCGACCGAGAATCAATTAGCTGATATTCTCACAAAGCCTCTGTGTGAATCAAGATTTTCGAAATTGAGACACGAAATGGGCATGATTGAATTGAGCTAAGTTTCTAAACTCTATTCTATTTATAAGCTCAATTTCTCATATGATATTTCGACACTTTATCTGATTTAAATTTTCGTGCCTATGTGTCACACATGCAAAAATGTCACATCTTTTTAATGTCCACCTATATCCATTAAATGGTGATAAAGCACATAATGCTCATATGTCTTTCTAACCGTATATCTACATACATATGTACAAGTAGAAATCATCTAGATATGCCAAATCTTACCATTTAAGAGTGATAAGATGGTGTGATGATAGAATGTCTTAAATGAGAACACCTTTTTATGGTTGTTGTGCATAATAAATAGTCTAGAAAGAATGAATTTCTCTTTCTTCCATCTACATAAAAACGTGTAGATACATACATATTATTTTCGAACAGATTTAGTGCTCTTTGAATTTTATTTCAGGTAAAATCAGTCCGAGTATCTAAATTTTTGGTGCCACATCAGCAGACAAATTGGATGGAGAATATATAACCTAAACTAACTATCAGTTAGGTCAAAGGTTGGAAGCTATTGGAATATCAAAAATACCCCTCACTTATTAAAAGTCAACATTTAATTGTGAGGATATTTGTGTAAAGACACCTCCTTTCTACCCAATCGGTTGGAGAAGCCACCATTACACTCAAATTTTCAAAAGCTTTTCATCTTCCATAGCCGAAACACAAACCTCTTCTTCCAAAAATTCTCAATCCCTCAAATCTCCTAAAAATATCAATCGCATTATGGCCACCATTGGAGATACAAGCTCACAACCGAATGAAGAACACACCACACAACTCAACCTTGCAAAGCTAGCAGTGGGAATCAAGGCCGGAAGAAGTTTTGACCCTCAAGGATTCCTCAAAGAAGCCGAGAACTCTCCTCTTGCACAAAGAATCATCAATGCACTTCAACAAAGCAATCTAATGAGGTTATGTTCTTACTCATATTCTGGATTTTATGATGAAGATGTAGCAGAGTTTTATATGAATGCCAAGGTTGTTGGATGGACCATTGAGTCCACCGTGAATGGAACTCTCATCACCATTGATGAACACGAGTTACACACAACCTTTGGACTGCCCATATCTAGTCCAGAACAACCACTGTTGGACTTAGATGTTCACCTATATGATCATACGGAAATTTGGACAGAAATTCGGAATGAGAATGCCTCTCTCGAACCAAATCTTTCCGGTCAAAAATCTGAGTTGAAGTTGGAGTATGAAATGCTTGTTAAAATTCTCTACAAATGTGTATTGTGCAAATTAAATAGCATGGAAGATATTTCACCCGTAAGAATTGGTTATGTACATGCTATCATGAATGTTGTTAGGGGTGATTGGAGTAAGCTTGTCTTGAGCCGAATTGCACACTTTGTGAAAGGTGCAAAAATAAGGAATGGGAAGTTCAACCGTATATTAGGGTTCGGTTTGCTCATTGGTGAGATTATCAAAGGAAAAGGGTTGACTATGAGGTCAAAGAAGCCTTTTGGGAGTAATAGAATCTTGTTTAAAGATCATGAAGTGATGAGTGATCTAAATTCCAAAAGAAAGAGGAAGCCGAGAGGTATCCCAGCTAGAAAAAGACCAGTTGCAGAAATTCTTGGTCTACCCTCTCAATCCCATGAAAACCCTACATCAAGCCAAAATCCAAACACAAGCCATAACCCTACCTCAAGCCTTAACCCTACCACAAGCCAAAATCCTACCACATGTCTTAACCCAAATGCAAGCCAAAGTCTCTTAAATCCTTTTTCCCAAATTGCCGAATTGGAAACAATGTTGAATGAGGAGATTCATCAAGTTGAAGGATTAGACTGTGTATTAGTGAATGAATACCGTAGAGTCCTAAGTTGGAGAAAATGGAGACTTGGTCCTTATGATGAGTTGATGAATAAGGGACCAAGTATGCATGAAGAAGAATTGTTTTCACTAAATTGGATTGGCAATTTTGATGTTTGCCATGCAACCTTGTTGTCTACGGTAAATGGAACATTTGTGAACAAATTGAAAGCCAAATTGGCCGAAGGTACTGTTGACTACACTGTTCAAGGTGATTTGCCTACTGAAGAAGATTTCTTAGTTGATATGGCCGAATTTGTGACAAGGGATGTTGAAGAAAATGTCACGTATGGTGTACACTTGATGGATAGTGGCTTATATGATGTGAGTGTGTTAAATCTCACTGAAATAAGTCAAGACCAAAATGCCATGCAAGCTAGTCAACATACGGAGGGAATTCAATCTATTAATGCAGAAAGTGCCCATGGTGACACTCACGTGTTACTTACTCCGGAAAGGGAAGGAAATATAGTGGAAAATCAAGCTCAATCTCACATGCTTGAAGCCGATTTTGCTCAAGAAGGAGCAAGGTGTTTTCCCTCATCCCGAGAAGAGCAAGAACTTGATGGCACACCTACAAATGAGAAGTTAGAAAATCTGGAGAAAGTTGTCTTAAGCCTTGTTGACCGAATGGAGAACATGTTTCAAGGGATCTACACTCATGTGGATCAAGTTGTCAATATTCAAGGTGGAAAATTCGAAGCATCTTTTGATGAAAATCGGAGAAGTCAACAACATTTGATTGATACCCACCAAGCACTTGAAAGACAAGTTGGAAGTTTGAATAACAATGTCAAAGGGCAACTCAATGAGTTCTATATTCAACTTTCACAAATCCTCAAGAATTCTGGAAAGGCAAATGAAGCAATTGCCGTGAACCAAAGCCAAGGTATTCTTAATGTTGTTCATCAACATGAAAAGCAGATTAGTGATGTCCACACGGATCTCATCTCAGTTAACACCAAAGTGGGCTGCCTTCGGGGATCATATGAGAATATTTCCGAATCCATTTCATCTCTTCGTGAATCGGTTCATACACTTCTTGATTACGCCAAAAAGGGGGAAGAGAGATTCAGTCATTTGGAGAGCATGATTGAGATGATGATGACTGCCATGGCTAGCAGAAATGTTGGCACAAGCAGTAGTAGAGGTGGAGGAGGCAGATCTGCTGCAAGAAATGCACCAAGAAAAGGAGGATTGGAGTATTGGTTCGGTGGTGGTGAAGCTGGCAGTCCAGGAGGATCAAGCAGTGCAAATACCACTAACCGTTCTTTTCGTGATATTGTGTGTGCAGGGGGAAACATTGAGCAAATAAATTGGTACAACCGTGCAGCTCTTTATTTGGAATCCACACCGAGAGATGGTAGAGTTGAAATGCCAAAGTTGGTGACTTTGAATGATCTACCAAAAGGAATGAAGAAAAGTGGTCCTAGTGATCAAAACATGTGGGTTTCAAGTGAAAATTTCAGAAGAATTCAAAGCTATGCTAGAGCCTTGATGATTATGGTTCTAAGGGACTACATCAAAGTCAATGATGCCGAGCTACAAGATGGAAAATGCCTAGAAGAGTGCATCATATGGTATGAGGAAGGTATACTGCCCGGGAGCAACATCACTGAAGCTTTCAACTACTATTCAGTTGGACAGGTATGCAACAACTTTGCCATTAGTGACAATTTCGTTGATGTTCAGAACCATATTAACAATGTGCTCAAGGAAAAGAGAAACAAAGTGATTAGATGATTTGTATGATTGGTACAATTTTTGTGGTCCACGGGTACATGAACCCATGAAACAATTTGAAATGATTCGAATTATCTGTTTATGATGCTATTAAGATGTTTCTTAATTTTATTATTTGTCTTGAAAGGTTATATTTTTAGCTTAGAGTGTATCAAATCGCATGAATTGGAAAAATACAAAAATTCATTATCATTAAAATTCCAAAAATGCGAAATAGGAATATAGTGGCTAAAAATACCTTTCCTAGAGTCAAAATCATTTGTTAAATTCATCTTGGCTATGTCAATGAAAATAAAATCTTTTGAAAAATAATTGTTTTTAAAAGACAAGCCAAATGACCGAGTATAGGTTTTGGCGTCATCAAAAAGGGGGAAAATTGATAGGAATATTTTTGTAAGTTTTGATGAGCCAAATGTATCTTTAGATCCCCTTGGTCTTTAGGTCTTTAGTACAAGCATCATAAATCAGAATATTGAAATCAGAAGGAATCTACCATAGGAAGAACAAAATTAATTTGAGAAATTAATTTTGGTCCTACGAGCATTCATCCGTGAAAGAAGCATAAAGCAATGGCGTTGCAAGGAATGACTGGATGAGCTTAACGGCGAAATGGTAGAGGTCCTTACTCTAAACGATCACACCCGAGATCAATTCCCCCCAAGGACCTATATTTTAAATAAGGCAGATTTTTGAAGGAGCACAATGTATGCTAAAAGAGCACAATGTGTCCTAAAGAGCACGATGCTCACTAAAGGAGCATAATGTGACCAAATCTGAAAGGAGCACAATGCAGCTAAGGAGCACAATGTGACCAAATCTGAAAAGAGCACAATGCAGCTAAGGAGCACAATGCTAAAAAGCACAATGTTGTCAGAAGAGCACAATGCATCAAAAGAAGCACAATGTTCAAAGTCAAGGAGCACGATGTTCAAGTCAAAGGAGCACAATGTGGCAAAAGAGCAAGATGATCAGAAATTGGATAAATTCGAAGGAATTTACTCCAAGTCCACCCACATGCCACAAGACTCCAAAATTGCCTGAAAGACATTTGATCAGAACGGAAAAATATTTATGAAGGCTTGAATATAAAAACTTATCCTAGAAATAAATTCTATCAGATGAATTTATTTCAAAGATTCGTTGGATATTCAAATTGACAATTAAAGTAATATTTTTAGAAACAACTAGAAAATCAAAGTTGTGCTAAAAATAATTACTTTGTCAGACAAGTTGACAAATCAAATCAAAATTGAAGATCTACTACTGTCAACAATATCAGGCTATGAAGATTCAAAATTCAAATATCAAATTATCCCACTCCAACGGATATATTTGATTGACTATAAAAAGTCATGAAGACTTGAAGACAAAGTGTGTGCAGAGAGCGTGAGAAGAACAGAGAAAAACGAGATAGAATACAAGTGCAAAATTCAAAAGTGCTAGTGCTCAAATATTCAAAGAGACTTAGTCTGAATAGTCTCAAAATCTAGTTGGAGAGAGAAATACAAATCCTTGTATTTGTAAACTGTAGAAAGAGTATAGTTGTGTGCAAAATACTCTAGTGAGTGTAGCTGTGTGCAAAACACTCGTAGTTGCTAAGTGTAGCTGTGTGCAAGACACCTAGTTGGCGTTGAGTATAGCTGTGTGCGAAATACTCGGAGTTGAGTGTAGCTGTGTGCGAGACACTCGGAGTAGGGTGTAGCTGTGTGCAAGACATCCGGAGGAAGTGCCTGTGTAGCACTTGTTCACTATTGTAACTGTGTGTGGAAAATAGTGAATTTCTCCTAGACGTGAAAGGAGAAAAGTGGACTCGGAAGATTACGCCACTTCCGAACCACTATAAATTGCCTCTCTCATTTACATACCGCACTTACTTTATTTGCTATATCTATCTATCTCATCCGACTAACCCGTTTACTATTCACAGTTAATCTTAATCATCCGGGTTTAGTGTGTTCTCACGTATGCATGTGACTCAAACTTCTCGAGCTTAAATAGTGATTTATTCTAAGCAAGTTTGACGTGGTGCATGTAACATTCGTCACACATTCGACGTGATACGATATTTATTTACAATCTTGAATATTGTCATTATATATTGAGTGAACCATCTCCTCTACATATTCAAGATATCTCTGTCACTTTACATATCATTTGTACCTAACTTATCTCATACATGCACACTTAATTTACTAGTTGGGCATAACTCTTTACTATTATTCCGCTGTGCAGTACAAACTTGCTCTATTTACTTGTTACTTAGAGTTGAAGTTACCAAAGAGTTATTTAATTTGAAAAAGCTTGAAAGTCTATTCACCCCCCCCCCCCCCCTCTAGACTTTCACCACCCTATCGGGACCAACACTACTGATGCAACATTCAAACACTCCTCCTTGCATCAGTAGATGCAAATTCCAAGTCTTTCTCTCAAGTCTTCAAATCCGCCCTTTGCAAGAGGCATTGTAAATATGTCTGCTAACTGGTCTTCAGTCTTGCAATACTTCAGCCGAACTGCACCACTTTTCTGAACATCTCTGATGAAGAATAACTTGATGCTGAAATGCTTAGTCTTGCCATGAAAAACTGGATTGTTTGAGATAGCTATAGCTGCTTGATTATCAACCATAACTCCAGTACTTGCCTTTTGCTCTAAGTGCAGATCACTTAGAATTTTTCTTAGCCATAAGGCATGATTGACAGCTGCTGTTGCTGAGATGAACTCAGCTTCAGCGGTTGATTGAGCCACAATTTCTTGCTTCTTTGAACTCCACGTAAAAATTCCAGATCCAAAGTTGAAACAGAAACCGGAAGTGTTTTTCATGTCATCTATGGACCCTGCCCAATCACTGTCAGAATAACCTTGCAATTCAAAATTTGGTGTCTGATAGAACTTAACACCAAAGCTTAAAGTTCCTTTCACATAACGGAGAACTCTTTTTGCAACCTTGAAATGAGACTCACTAGCACAATTCATAAATCTTGAAAGAACACTTACAGCATACATGATATCCGGTCTTGTTGCCGTAAGATACATCAAGCAACCAATCAAGCTTCTATACATGGACTCATTCACCTTAGTTGTTCCATCATCTCTACATAACTTCTCTTTTGGACACATAGGAGTGCTCACACTCTTACAATCATCCATGTTAAATTTCTTTAGAATCTCCTTTGCATACTTCTGTTGACAAATGAAGATTTCATTTCGTCTCTGCTTGATTTCCATTCCCAGAAAATATGACATTTCTCCAAGATCAGTCATCTCAAAGACTCTCATCATATCTTCTTTGAACTGTTTAATAAGCTCAATGCTGCTGCCAGTCACTAAAACATCATCAACATATAAAGAAACAACCAGAAAATGATTTCCATCGTCTTTGATATATAATGTGGACTCACTAGGACTTTTAACAAAGCCTAGTTTCAGCAGGTATTCATCAATTCTGCTATACCAGGCCCTTGGAGCCTGCTTCAAGCCATATAACGCCTTTTTCAACAAATAAACCTTGTCTTCATCCCCTTTTGCAGCAAAGCCTTCAGGTTGCTCAACATAAATTTCTTCCTCCAGAAAGCCATTTAAAAAGGCTGACTTGACATCGAGTTGGTAGATTTTCCATTGCTTTTGTGCTGCAATAGCTAGTAACATTCTGATTGTATCTAGCCTTGCAACAGGAGCAAAAGTATCAAAATAATCTACTCCAAAAACTTGAGCATACCCTTTAACCACTAACCTTGCTTTATATTTGTTGAGTGACCCATCAGCATTCTCTTTTTTTCTGAATACCCATTTCACTCCAATCATTTTCTGATGTTGAGGTCTTTCAACTAACTCCCAAGTCTGATTTTTTTCAATCATAGCGAGCTCCTCCTGCATTGCTGCCCTCCAATTGGGATCTTTCTCTGCCTCTTGATATCCTGCTGGTTCAAGCACAGCAACGTTGCATCTCTGGTAGATATCTGCAAGTAATCTAGTGCCTCGAACAGGAGGATCGTCAATTAACTCGTCGTAATTCAGACCATTTGGCTGCTGAATTTCTGCAATGTTCCAACTCCATTTATCATTCTCCATGAAGCTTACATCCCTGCTTATTAGAATTCTTCTTGTGTCAGGTTGAAAAACTCTATAAGCATTAGAATTTAAGCTATATCCAACAAATATGCCGGGCTCAGCTCTTTTGTCTAATTTGTCACGCTTAATTTGTGGCACATGAGTAAAACATAAACAACCGAAGACTTTCATATTTTTTACTTGTGGTTTATAACCATACCACACCTCAAAAGGAGTCTTGCCGTTGACTGCTTTTGTAGGTAGCCTGTTCAGCATAAATACAGCAGTATTTGCTGCCTCAGCCCAATATTCTTTCGGAAGATCCTTCTCATGGAGCATACACCTGGCCATCTCCATTATAGTTCTATTCTTTCGCTCGCTGACCCCATTTTGCTGTGGAGAGTATGGGGCTGTAAGTTTATGCTCAATTCCAACTTCCTCACAGAATTTATCAAATTCACTTGAGGTGTACTCCTTGCCATTATCTGACCTCAAAATCTGAATTTTACAGCAACTTTGGTTCTCGATCCAGTTCTTGAATTTGAAGAATACACCTGCAACTTCTGACTTGAACCTGAGAAAATAGATCCAACACATCCTTGTAAAACCATCAATGAAAGCAACGTAGTATTTGCTTCCATTGAGTGAAAGAGTTCTATAAGGTCCAGCAACATCTGTATGGATAAGTTGCAGCTTCTCGGTAGCTCTCCAGGCTCCTTTTTTGAAAGGAAGTCTGGCTTGTTTTCCAAATTGACAAGCCTTGCAACTTGGTAGATCCGACTCAATGTGAGGTAAGCCATGAACCAACTTCCTTTTTTTGCATATTCAAAATTGCTGCATGATGAAAATGACCTAGCCTCTTATGCCAAGTCTGTGTGTTGGTCGAAGTAACTGTATAAGCTGTTTGCTCCTCCTCCATCGGATCAAGTAAGAAACTTTTGCCTCTCATTTTAATTCTTATGACTTCATTGTCATAAGTATCCTTGATTATACCCAAATTGTTTTCAAAGATGACTTTGAATCCCTTCTCAACTAGCTGCCCAACGCTAAGTAAATTCTGATCAATGTCAGGGACATACAAAACATCAGAAATTAATTTAGTACCAGTGCAACTCTCTATGGCAACAGTTCCCTTTCCCTTCACAGGAATGCAGTCACCATTACCAATTCTGACATTGGATACTTGGGACTTGTCCAACTCTCTAAAGATTTCTTCATCACCGGTCATGTGATTGGTACAACCACTGTCTAGGAGCCAACAATAACTTGAGCTTGAGCTTCTGCTTGTAAAACAAGATGCTACAAACATTTGCTCTTCCTCTTGCTCGCTTACTACTTGGGCATCGTCCTTCTGTTGGGAATTACTTTTGCATATTCTTTCATGGTGCCCAAGTTTACTGCACTTCCCACACTTCACATCAGGTCTTCTCCAACACTTGAAAGGAGGATGACCCTTTTTGCCGCAATGCTTGCAAGGAGGAAAATCTCTCTTCTTTTCTCCTTTGCTGCTGTTGGCTGCATCACGTGGGTTTTTCTTAGAACTCTTCTTCTTGTCTTTCTCTCCGTGATTGATTTGTAACTTAGCCTGCAGTGCACCTTCGACAGAACCTTCACTTCTCATCAGTCTCATTTGTTCTTGAGCCTGTAAAGCACTGTTTAGTTCTGCCAAGGTGATTGTTGAAAGATCTTTGCTACTCTCCATGGAGGATATAGTAGCATCAAATCTTTCAGGAACAGTTACAAGTATTTTCTGAACAATCTTAGAATCAGAAAATTCTGAACCAAGCAACCTAATTTTGTTCGCAATACTAAGAAGCTTATCTGTGTACTCCTTGATTGTCTCTGACTCCTTCATTTGCTGCATTTCGAACTCATGAATCAGATTCAACTTTTGCATTCCTTTAAGCTTTTCATCTCCTGCATATTCAGTTTTGAGGAAATTCCAAATATCAAATGCTGATTTCTGATTCATGATTCTTGTAAAGACCTCTTCGGAGACAGCTGCGAACAAGGTAGCTTTTGCCTTCGACTTCCTTGATTTCCTTAAATTATGACTCTTCAGCTGAGCCATGGTTGGATTATCTATTAAGGGAGGAACTTCATAGTCCTCTTTAACAGCATCCCAGAGATCATTTGCCTCTAGGTGGGCTTCCATTCTAGCTGCCCATATTTGATAATTTTCTCCCTTAAACACTGGTGGTGCTAGTGCTGTAAAAGGAGTTTCAGAATCCATTTTATGATTGAATAAAGGAAGGTAAGGTTTTTATGGTGGGTTTCCCTTGGTTCACTCACAGATCCCTTAAGAAAAGAAGCTCTGATACCAATTTGTTGGTTATTTTTGAAAAAAAGATTCATTTATTAACTGGTGAAACACTGCTTAAATACACAGAAAAAAACTGACAAACAAAAGATAGCCACTAACCCACTAACTAGCTAACATCAAGCCACTAAGGCACTAACAAGTAACTGACAATTAAACTCCTAAAGACTTGGTAAATAAAAGCAAACTAAACATGGGAATAAACTGAAAAAAACTGAAGCTACTGATGCAACATTCAAACATGTTTCCCTCTCTCTCTCTCTCCATCTCTGGTTCAGTTGAATGTGCAACGGCGAAGCAGTGTCCCATCCGGCGATCTTCCTTCCCGGCGAACTGGACCGTCGGCGACGCCGTTGAATCTCCTCCAACGAAGCAGCTTCGTGACCGGCGATCTTCGTTTCTTCCCGCCAATCATTAGCGTGAAGTTGATAAATGATAATTATGGCTGTTGATGATGAAGGTGATTTTTTTTTTCCGGACTGTATAAAGAAGAATATTTGAGTAGATACAGCACAAGAGTGGTAGTGTCTTGGTGGTCTAAGCGCATTTTAATACATAGAAGGTTGTAGGTTTGAATCTAAGCATGCAATATGCATGAGCATATTTTGGTATACAGTGACATTACGGCTAAGTGTTTATGTGCTAAATTTTGGTTATAGTATGATTTTTTAGCATATTTTGGTATACAGTGACATTTTGGTTAAGTGTTTATGTGCTAAATTTTGGTTATAGTATGATTTTTGGTGTTTAAATTGATTATTATGGATTTATGTGATTTGTGGAATTATGTGAATTATTATGAGATTTGTGGTGTATTTTGGATATCTATAAATTGTGATGTGAAATTATGAGATTAAGTAATTTGTGAAATTATAAATTTAGGGTGAAATTTGTTGGAAATCACGTTGAGAAGATCCAATAATAATCCTACAAAATAAGGATCATTATTTTATGGAAAAACTGGGAAGGAAAGGGTGAAGGAATGTGGCTCGGGTTTGGGGTAGGTGGTTAGCATGAGTCGACGAACCACTCTTTCCTTAAAACCTTATTAGCTACCTCCCACAAGTGTTAGGAGCGTTGTAGCCTAGGTTTTCCAAGATAAAATGTGCTACGATTCAATTGTTTGAGCACCCAAACAATGAACCCGGCGAACTAGAGCAAAGTTTAGAACACAACTAACGGCTAAAGAGAGGAGTAGAAGCAGAGTTTTGGGAGCTGAAAAACGAAGTGGAATTCCTTGATTTCTTGTTTCAAATGTTGTTGCTATACCTCTTCTTTTATAGTGGTGTTGGGATTAAATAGCATTTACTTTGGCATTTAAAACTGTTTTAAAACAGCTTTGTAACACCTGAAACAACAGTCCACCACCTTAAATTAAATTCAAATTAATAGAGAACTTTTGGAAGGCTTCCCAATACAATACGTTGACGCTACTGCCCGTATCGACCAACACCCGCCAGGTAACTGACCCCTGGATTTCCATTGCGATAACCAAGGCATCTCGATGCGGCGTGGGCCTCTGGGCAGGTCGTCGTCTATGAAGACAATCTGCTCCCTGCACATCTTCTTATGGTCCGGTTCCTGGAAGGCTATCGCGCCCACGTATAGCTGCCGGGCACGTGCCTTCCGGATTCTCGCAGAGTCACCCCTTCGTGGCCACCGACAATCATGTTTATCACTAGCTTATGCCTCCAATTCCGATCTCCGTCCTCCTCTCGATGGGGTTGCTTACCCTTGTCCCCGATCCTCGCTCCCTCTTGCTCGGCCGCCCCCTTCTGCTTGGTTGAGCCTGGCCTACGCCACTGGTTAGGGGGCAACGGCCATCCATGTTTGATGAGCGCCTTAATTTCTTCCTTGAAACCCTCGCACTCTTCCTTGGAATGATTGCTTGTGCGGTGGTACCGGCAATAAGACGGGGGGTTCGTACTAACCACCTGGGCCTATCTCCCGACTGGATGGGCGGAGGCAGAGGCAACAGGGTGCGGACCTCGTGGACAGGCTGTGCCATCGGCTGGGGGGCTGGAGCTCCTAGTCGATCCATGATTCGGCGGGCTCTCACACGGGTACCGCCATCCTCCGCTGCTCGCCCCTCGTGAGCGTTATCTTCCCGGGTCTCTTAGAAGGTAATTCCTGCTTGCGTTTTTGCCTAACCGCATCCTCGGTATTAGCTTTGAACACTCGAGCTCTGCCCGGGGGTTCTCTACAGGAGCCGATCGTACGGGTTGTTGAACCTCGCCTAGGGGTGTCTGACCTCGCCCGCGCACGTACGCGTCAAAGGCTTGCGCGATCAACTCCGCGAAGTTGGCTTGGGTCTGAGCGGCAGGTGCTGGCGAGTTCACACCCGAAGGTGCAGGGGTCGGCGCAACAGTACGCGCGGTACGTGCAGCCAACTGTTCTCCGGAAGCGCGGCGATTTAGCTGCTCCCTTAGATCACCAGTGGGAGCGTGGCTGCCGGCAGGCAATTCTGACGGATTCGCGACAACTGTCACCTGCCCATTGGCCGGCAGGACGGCGGCGTTGGGACCGGTGTTACGGTTACTTCGTCTAGTTCGTGCCATCAGTAAAGTTTGAGAACGGGACCTTTAGTTTCGATCCCCACAAACGGCGCCAATGTTGGTTTGCACAACCCTAATGGTTGCTCGGTAGGCCAACACTACCGAAAGAAAGTAAAGATCTTTTATGAGATAATGAAAATAAAGATGAGTCAATAGAGAGAGAATAATGCGGTGTTATTTCTCTAGGGTTTAGCCCTCGAAGTGCCGACGAAAAGCCCTCTACATGATAATCCCGGGGGGATATTTATACATAGATACGGAGTTCGCATATGGTAAGTAGGGTTGACGTAAAGCCTAACCTAATTGGGGAATAGGGCTGACGTAAGGGATGACGTGCTGTCAACTTACTGCCTTTTCCGTATGAACTAATTAAGGAAGCTTCCTAATGGCGGGTTGACCGATTGGGAGCGCTCGGCAGCCACCGTAAGGCGCTTCATATCAGGGCTGGGAAGTCCTTGGCGATCTTCCCCCTGCTAAGTAGTGAATCATCTCTAAGTCTGGCTGCCTTGTCTGACCTTCCATCCAGGCGACAGATTTGGGGTATCCATCAGGAGTCAAACTACATTTTTCCAAAAATTCT
Source organism: Ipomoea nil (assembly GCF_001879475.1). Taxonomy (NCBI): domain Eukaryota; kingdom Viridiplantae; phylum Streptophyta; class Magnoliopsida; order Solanales; family Convolvulaceae; genus Ipomoea; species Ipomoea nil. Next base: position 17,907 of record NW_017617459.1, read on the forward strand.
TTCTAGACAACCACTTAGTTTAGGTTTCTCAGATTTCTCCTGGTTTCACTCAGATTGACTTTTGGATCAAAAACTTGATACGTAATGTACCCTAGAATTTAGGATTTTAGAATTAAAATAAGTCCCGGTGTTGAATTTATTTAAACTATAACTCAAAATAATTAATTCCAACACCGTTTTCGTCACAAAAATTTTGATAGAGTGAAAATTGACTATTTTGAAATTTTTTAAAACTGAATTTATAAAATTAAATTTTGAATTGTCACACAAGGTTTCCCACAGCGAAAATCTGGCGATATACATCGTATAACGCATCACACAATCCGTTCAAGATGTAGTTTCGGCATTGGAAGTCCAAATCCTTCTAATAGCCAACCGCCATCACGGATTGGGCATCTTGTTCCTTCAACTCTTGAACCTTATCGGTCAAGAACCTTGCCAAGCCGAGAGTTGCCAGGTAGAACAACATATTTTGTTTCCTCTTGAAGTTCAATCCAATACCGGTGAACTTTTCCGGTCTTTCAACCGAACCACTTGGTACCGTAGGTACCCGCATCGTAGGAATATAACCCTCGGTGCTCCCACCATCTTGTGAACCAACGTTCACTAGTGGTGCCTAGGAATTTGCAACGTTGTTGCCATTCCCACCACTGTTGTTCTCAACAATATTTTCCTCCCCTTGATTAGGCAGTACAGGGCTCTCCATTTCTTCTAGGAAATTAGAGACAAAAACCAACGGGAAACAAGGTATAAGGTTTTAAGATTGTTGGATAAATGTTGATAAAACCCAATAATAATCCTACGAAAAAAAGATTATTATTTTATGGAAAAAATTGGGAAGGAAAGGACGAAGGGATATAGCTCGGGTTGGTGTAGGTGGTTAGTATGAGTCGAGCGAATCACTCTTTCCTTAAAACTTTATTTGCTACCTCCCACAAGTGCTAGGAGCGTTATAGTCTAGGTTTTCCAGGATAAAACGTACTACGACTCAACGTTTGTGTGACAACCCAAAAATACTTTTCCTAAATTCTATTCAATAAATTCCAAAATATCTATTTTCACTCTTTCAAAAAAATTTATTTCGAAAACGGTGTTTGAATTAAATAATTTAAATTGAGTTTTTAAATAAATTCGACACCGGAAATATCCTATTTCGAAAATCCTAGATTTCGGGTACATTTATGTACCAAGTTTTGATCCAAAAAGTCAATCTGAGTGAAACCAGAAAGGAACCTGTGAAACCTAAACCAAATGTTTTAATTAGAACTATCTTTTAGAAAATCTATTTTTGACTCCAAGTTATTCAAAATCATCTTTTTAGACTATGGTCCATGATGCAAGGTGAACCCTAAAATTTTATTTTACAATTCTACCCCAAAACCCTAACTATAAAAAATGGGCCTGGGATCAATTCCTATAGCTGATAACATATATGGTGTTAGGGTCTGGGATCAATTCCCCTTAATCTCTTGATCAATATTTAGAGTCTCTTCCACTTGAGCAACTTCAACATTTACAAAATTTTCTTGAATTATATAAAATATTATTTGGGCTTGAAGTGTTATTTATATTTAAAAGTATTTTTTTTATAGAAAATCATAAATATGTTGAGAAGGGTTTAAACTACCAAAAGCTATGACTTGCCAAGAAAAATATATTTCTAGAATGTAGTTATATGTTTTGAGAAATGTTATACATAACTATGTATGAGGTATATATTTGATCATATAGATATTTGAAGTTTATTCTATCATTTCCCTAAAACTACTTAGTTATTAACACCTTATATTTTGGGAAATACTATGTATCTTTAGAAATGTTTAACTTAAGAACTTTTGATCTATATAATGTATAACCCATGGACTCCCAACTACTTATTTGACTCTCTAAATGCATAGTTTGAGGTGCAAATGCTTAGAAGTGTTAGATTATTATTGTGGTTGAGTTATTTGTGAGATATTGTTGATCTATGATGGATTTGTAAAGTTTCGGGTGTGTTGTTTTTCACTGGAAATATAGAGAAGGGCTCTGGTGCACACTGTCTGGTGCACCAGATAGCCTCACGGTACTAGCCATCGAACCTCGAGGAGGTCCGTCGGCTAGCACCGTGGAGCAACGGCTCCAGGGGACAGATCATGGTATGATCCGTCGCTTACCGGAGCCAAGTGGCGGGGCTTCCCAAGCCCCGCCACCAAGCCAAAAAGAGTTTCTGGTTGGGCCCTCTGTAGCTCAGCTACGTGCCGTTCTGACCGGGACTCGTGGACTCTTGAGGCTCGGACACTCGAGTTCGTTACAACGCACTAGTAGAAGTTAGTTTCGTTGAATTTTGAGTTGAAATGCTTGTTTTACAGTAGAAGTGGTGTTGAGAATTGTTCTTGTTGTGTTCTATAATTGGTTTACAGTGAAGGAAAAATAGAAGTATTTGAGCTTAGTTATTTGAGCAAAGAAGCATGATTATCATTTGATTGAAAAACATGTCTAAGTATTTATTGTTATTTATTGAGAAGCTTTGCAAAGATTGTGAGAATTTGGATAAGTCTTGTACATGATTTTCCTAGTTACAGTAAAGAGCATTTGCTAGAATTTGAAGTATATTTTGAGCTTAAAGAGCATGATCATTACTTGCTAAGAAGTTTTGCTAAGTGTTGAGTATAAGCATGAAATAGTACCTTATTCCTTGATCCACAGTGAAAGAGAAATTGAGATTATTTTACAGTAAAAGAGCATGACTAGTATTTCATGGTTTACAGTGCATCATTGGCTCTTAATAAGCTTAAGTTTTCTATCAAAAAATCTATATCTATTTTGAAAAATCATTATCTAGTTGCAATGAAAAGTCTGCATGATATATGATTTCCAATTTGTGAGAAAAGAGAAGTTGTTGAGAAACTATTTGCATGAGCTTGCATAAGTTAAATTGTTGCATGAGAAAGAATTGCATGAGATATATCTATATATAAGTATTGTGAGAAGTTTGAGGTTTGGGAGGCCCGTTAGGACTATGTCCTTTCGGAAGAAAAGAAAAAGATAGAAAGTTGAGAAAGAAACGGACATTGCGATCCGATATGAAGTAACGAGGTCGATATTCCTGAGTTACTAGGTTGGATATTACCCGCCGGGCTTGGAATCCCGGTCAGGGAGTGTGCACACTGACAAGTACGATACCTGATTCTACAGAGTTTGAGAAAAGAACCAAGAGAGTGGTTCTGTGGGCGAGACGAGTATTGGGTCGGCTAGATGCCGAGCCCAGATAGGTCCGTTCACATTGTGGTGAAGTTCCTACCTCGCCCACGAGTAAAGAAAGTAAGAAAGAAATAAAGAAAGCGAGTCAAGAGACTCAAGTGAAAGAAGAGAAAAGCGAGTCATCATTGTAACTCAACAAGAAACCTCCACAGAACAAGTATTCTTTGATACAAAAGAGCGAGTGTATATGTATATCTATCTATATACTTATACTTAAAGCATCATGATTATCTTATTGCATGGCTTTCATGACTTGCATGTTTAACATAAAAGCTTGAAAAGAAGTATGGTATTGTATTGTTGTTTATTGATCAACTTAATAGCATGAGTCTGCTTGTTAACGTTAAGTTCCTCTCTATCTATCGGTACGAGCCATGTTTAGAAATATTTGTGAAAGCATGAGATTTATGTTAAGTTGAGTACATAAGAAAGCATTCGTATTTGATAATTAGGTTGCAAGCATATAGAACCTTCTGTTGAGTATGTTATGAGTTATTGTTTAAGTAATTGGAAGTATTTGATGTAAGTGTGATTGCCAAATGTTTTCCAAAAGTATATCTATAGTACTTTACAGGGTTGAGTGGCGTTATACTTAGCATTCGTGGTAACGGGTTGTTTTCTATTTGCTTGTGTGTTAACCCCTTTCAAGTGGACCTAGTGTTTGAGCGCGATCGAGATAGATTAGCGCGTAGCTTAGAGTTGCTAGATGTTAGTCTAGACTCTGTTTTATTGATGGATGTTTAAAACTCAGTTGTTTAGATGTTTTGTAGACTGATAAGCTTGACTCTAGATAGTACTTTCCTAGCCTGTGCAATCATCGTGTGTGGTGACTGTGGCGGTGACACCTCTTTTGGGATTTGTTTTAAGTTATTAATCGTATCTTTGACTTGTTTAGTTATCTTTTAAGTTAAGTATTTGGGAATTTAGATTATGAAAAGTGGGTGTTACAGTTTGAGCACCCATACTCGTAAGGTACAAAATTTTATAACACAAGACACAAAAAATCATAACACAAGACACATACACATGTTATATATTTACTTATTTTTCAAATATGATTTAGGTACATAATTTGTGTTCATACGCACAAAATTTCACAACCCAAAACACATAAATACAATTACTAATTTCTTCCAGATACATAATTCATATTCATAAAATACAAAATTTCATAATGCAAAACACAAAAAGTCATAACATAAAATGCAAACACATGAACTGTATATAACTCTGATGATCTGATCCATGATATAATGATCAGTAACATCTAGACCTAGCTAGCCTGTTTATTCAATCTATTAAATGATTCATATCACATAATACTAATAATTCCTTTGCCATCCATCCATTTCTGAACAAATTAAACCATTTTTTTTACCGTGAATAAGGAATCAAACTCTGGTTCATGCATGAGAAAATGGTTATGATATCACCTGGGATATAACTCAGTAATGGAGGCCTCATTTTGGGATGATGAATAAGCTGCAGTTTCTGGAAGCAACAGAACCTCATTACTGATAGTACTGTGCATGAAGAATGGTGGTGCAGATGGTAGTGGAAGACTCATAGAAAAACCACTAAGCATGAGAACAACTGTGGACATGGTTGGCCTATCTGCAACGTTTTCTTGAACACAAAGCAAGGCCAAGTGTATGCACCTCATCATTTCAGGCACAGAACCTTTCAGGAAGGGATCTACCAGATTCATGGTTGTCCCTTCCCGCCACTGTGTCCAAGCCTGTCACAATTTAATCCAATTCATCAGTGCTCAACTAATAAAAAAGATATAGTTTTATGACTTAATTCCATTTTTTGTCCTAGATTTATAGATTGCAGTCTACTTGAAGTTCTTTTTTTATTAAAACATCTATTTTTTGTCCTAATATTATTGTGACACGATCATTTTTGGTCCTTTATCAACAAAACAGTTCAAATATCTTAAATACAATGATATTTCGGTCTTCAATTATGAATGTTTTCAAAAAAAATAAACATATAACATATAGCGGTTCAACCTACTTTGTATAAAAAAGATTGAAATGTCTTTGTATTTAACGATTTTGGTGATGGAGGACTAAAAATGGTCATGTCACAATAATACTAAGACCAAATGAGGATGTTCTAATAAAAAGGGACTAAAAGTGGATTGTCACTTATAAATCTAAGACAAAAAATGGAATTAACTCTAGTTTTATATATAAATGTTGTTTTCACTCACATAGCTTAGAAGGTCTTGTACAGATTCTCCGTTTTTGAAACAGCTATTCTTCTGACCACTTACAATCTCCAAGACTAATACTCCAAAACTGAAAACATCAGATTTAACTGAAAATTGACCATGCATTGCATACTCCGGTGACATGTATCCACTGCATTTTTAAAAAACCAACATAAGAATTATGTAATCAATCCAGGACATGAGTCAGTTACTGACAGTAATGATGGTGCATGCTTACTAAGTTCCCACAATTCTGCTTGTATTGCCTTCGCTTTCATCTAATTCAAACAACTTTGCCATGCCGAAGTCTGAGATTTTTGGATTCATATTTGCATCTAGTAGAACATTGCTTGCTTTGAGATCACGATGAATAATACGAAGACGAGATTCCTCATGAAGATAAAGAAGTCCCCGGGAAATGCCACCAATGATCTTGTAACGTGTCTCCCAATCCAAATTTTCTCGTTTGACAGGGTCTACAAGTGGATTACAACTTCAAAATTGAATGACAAAAGAAGAGTTTTATAAAAGAATCACATAGAGATAGATAAACGAAAGCAATACCAAACAAAAAGTGGTCAAGGCTAGCATTAGGAACAAATTCATATACAAGAAGTTTTTCTCTCCCTTCCAAGCAAAACCAAGTAGCCTAACCAAATTTCTGTGCTCAAGTTTGGCTACCAAAAGGACCTCATTTTTAAATTCCTGATCACCTTGCCTTGAATTAACAGAAAGCCTTTTCACAGCTACCTGTCGTCTGTTTGGAAGTTCACCCTGAATTGTATCATGCAAAACATAATCATTTGAGTTTTACTTGGTAAGAAATAACTATATTGAATCATTAAAATGAATGGCAAAAGGTTAAAGAAATAATTTACCTTGTAAACAGAACCAAATCCACCTTCTCCAAGTTTGTTAGAATTCGAAAAATTGTCTGTAGCGGTTTTTATAATATCAAAGTTGTATTGTAGGGACTCCATAATACTAATGTCATCCAAGGAGCTGATTTCATCCACAACTTCGCAGAACAAATATGAAAAATATTAGTGATGGGTACCTAACCTAAACTTTTAGGTGACCGGACTAAAGTGAAATAAATTGACGAAGTGAAGTTTACAAGTATTATATTATTATTGTTTTTGTTTTTCCCTCAATTTTCAGTTCATTTGTATCTTTTTGCCTATATCATTTTCTTTTACCTTGCATTTTTAATCTCAATCACCTAACTAAATAAATATTGTAAAAGTTATTATTCACGACTTATTGGATATGGCCCAATAAGAATAGATCTAGCTAGGAAGTCGTTCAATTTGAGTTCCTCCTGAAAGTCATCCAGTCACTTTTTACTGGAAGTCATTTAAGTGTATACGTCAAATTTAGTAATTCAAAATTCTTTTACGTACTGTTATATTACTCATCACCCATTCCATCACTATCAATTTAATTTCTCCCCAGTTTTTACTCTAAAGATGATATATTTAGTCATTAACTGTTAAATTTATGACCAAGACTATGTGGTCTAATGGTATCCGGGTTGGACTTCCATTTGGAAGGTTATGAGTTCGAGCCTGTAATAGAGCTAGTAGCATTCAAAAAAAAAAAAAAAAAAAAAAAAACTGTTAAATTTATGTGTCATGTTTGTATAGACTTATATACAATTAGTTATAACTTTAGATTCTCCAAAGGTGTATACATTCTATTTTATCTAACAACTATATTAATATTTTGACATGTTTCTAGATATGACATAGGTATTTTTTTATATCAGAACACCCATCGATCAATAAACACAACATTTTGGTAAATTAAAAAAAAAAAAAAAAAAAAAAGTCAAATTGTTGCAACGAGTCAAATGGATGTGAAAGTTACCGTCCATGTTGTTCTCCTGCTTCCTTTTTTGCTTTTTCTTCCGGACAATGCAAACGCATAGAGTAAGAACAATAATAATAATTGCTACAATTGGAACCACAATAATGATGATAGTTCGAACTTTATTGTCATTTTTTCCTGTAAAATAAAGTTCTTGAATTACTTATATGAATATATAAATACATTCTAAATTAATTGAAAAAAAAAAAACATGAGTAATTGAAAAGTTACCTGTATTCGATAGTGGAGCCCCAATCACGTTAAAATAAAGATCTCAATTATTTATTTAAATATAAAATACAAAGCTCAAAACAAAATCTCAACTATAAAATACAACGCTCAAAACAAAACTTGAAAATCACCGGAGTTTCGGAAAATGTACAAATACATTATTGAATTATTTGAGAGATAGTAATTAAGCACCGAATTCAAATAAGCTACAAATTTATTTATAAATCCGAAAAAAAAATATAATTAGCATTTTTAGTATATTATCAACAAGTTTGTGCTGGTTGGGATGCCATGTGTATTTTTTATTTTTTATTTTTTTTTATTATTATCATACTAAGCATTTGACCCTAAAAATAAAAATAAAATAAAATAAAATAAAAAAGAAGAAAAATTAACCATTTGACCCTCAACTATAACTTCTCTATTTTGCGCGTTTTCTCTGTTTCGCAGTATTTTTTGAATCAGAAAAAAAACTATCTGTGTGTAATTTCTTAAACTGAAGTTTTTCTTGATCGAAGTTTATACACTGTAATATGTATGTATTTTTGCGAAAGTTTTTCAGTGTATAAACTTCGATCAAGGAAAACTTCAGTTTAAGAAATTACACGTTGATAGTATTTTTTCTGATTCAAAAATACCGCAAACAACCACGAAAGAGAGAAAAAACGCAAAATAGAGAAGCTATAGTTGAGGGTTAAATGTTTTTTTTTTTTTTTTTTTTTTGTCAAATGCTTGGTAGGATAATAATAATTAAAAATTATAAAATAAAAAAATATACATGGCATTCCAATCAGCACAAACTTGTTGTTAACCTGCTAAAAATCTAATTGCACTTTTTTTCGTGTTCATGGATAAATTTGGAACTTATTCAAATTCGGTGAATTAATTGCTATTTCCCAAATAATTCAATGGCTTATTTATACATTTTCCCCTGATTTTAGGGACGAAGCTTCAATCAATGTAAAGTAAAGATCTCAATTATTTATGTTACAAAGCTCAAAACAAAAAACACAGTTATTTATGTAAAGAGTTAATTCTGAATTTAGTCGTTTGATTATTACTAATTTTCAGTTTTAGTCCTTAACTGAATTTTTTTTCAATGGTAATCCACTCAAAAAAAAAAAAAAAAAAAAAGACACTTCGCGTAGCTACTCGGACTCAGGAATCAAGGTAGGCAGCTAAGGCACTATTATATTATTTTTAATATAAAAATAAAAAATTTGCATCCGTTCCGTTGTACTAAAAATCTGTGTCAGGAACGGACGCAAAATGTTCACACAATCTGCGTCATTTTCACAACGAACATAAATTGTACTACCAATCTGTGTATATTGTATCTGTATCTGTTGTATAACATATGCAAAAAGGTTTGTACAACAAACGATTAAATTGTTTTTGTACTAGTGATTTTTTTTTTTTTTTTCTTTGTATGAACGGTTAAAAATTGATGGTGAAATTAAGGCTACTAGGATAAAAATAAAATTAAAAATTAGGGTTTTGCCTCCCGCACATGATAAACAATTGACACAATGTTCATGATTTTTCAATTTTAGCTCAATTTTAATTGTTTACACACACACAAAGCTTATAGTGAATTATAATTCGGAATTAACTCTTATGTAAGTATAAATAAAATACAACGCTTAAAACAAAACATTGAAAATCACCTGATTTTGGGGACGACGGAACTTCAATCACTGAAAAATAACGATCTCAATTATTTATGTAAATGTAAACTACAATGCTCAAAACAAAAAGTCAATTATTTATGTAAATAAATATAAAATAAATGCTAAGAACAAAACATCAAAAAGTCACCTGATTTTGGGGGCGGAGCTCTTATAAAATAAATCTTTGGATTAGTTATAAGATTGTAAATATGTAAACTACCTTAAAGATAAATCTAACCAAAAAAAATTAAAAAACTATAATGTCACCTGGTTGTGCCGGTGGTGGTGGAGTAGATCCAATCAATGTATAATTGTAGAAACGATAAGACTCAAAGCGGAAGTTGCAGCCCGGCCTTACTACTCTGCCCCCTCTCTTGCCAGTGCATGGGGCACAATCAGGGAAATCAGCAAAAGTAGAAACCAAGCAATCAGAGCAATCTTGAGCACCCAAGTCAGGGGAGCACTGCACAGCTGCATATATACTCTGCAAGTCCGGTCCAGATGTATTCCCTGTTAAATATAAATGTAGTCTAAACGTTATTGAATAGAATTTACGAGAAATTTAATTAATCTTGTAACAGTGGAAGCGAAAGCAGTGTTGATCTCTAGTCATAATTGGTATCCTCTCACGCTAGATATACAAAATAACTTTAGCCGTTTTTCCGTATACATGACTTATAACCGTAGATTATTGGTATTATTCTGAGAAGTAGGAATACCATAACTTACAATACCGGCTTTATCTAGGCATAGTGGTAGATTACAGACAAACTCTAGTCATTCATTCAACCAAACAACTTAATAAGCATAGTCAACTTACACCACATAATTAAAGCCTTAATATATACTCCCTCCGTCCCATTTTGTTTGTCTGATTCGGTTAACGGTTAACCGTTAACGCTGTTTGATTGAAGTTATTTCTAATTCAATTTTTCATAATATTAAGTTTGAAATTACTCCCTCCGGCCCATTCTATGTATTTGGTTCAGTTAACCCGGCTTGACTGAAGTTATTTTTAATTCAATTTTACATAATATTAAATTTAGTATTAGTATACGAAATTTATATATTTAGAAACTACACTAAAATTATTATTAAACAAAAAAAATCAAAATTTAAAAATAAAAAATACTAAAAAATAAACAAGAAAAAGAGTTTGTGTGAACAATAAATAGTATATAAGGTAGATAAAATAAAACAGAGTGAGTAGTATATAAAATTTATATATTTAAAAATACTATTAAATATGAAAAATCAAATTAAAAATTACTAAAAAAAGATGAGTAAGTTTAACCCATGAATAATAAACATAAAAAGCAGAATGGAAGTCAGGGAAGTACGAAGTAACATATATTATACGGTAAAATCCACATTACCTGCTGCAAACTTACGTAAGGAGAAACCGTTTGCCGCACGGTCTCCTAGGCTGTTCAGCAATTTACTTAAATCTCGGTAAAACTGGTCTTGGCTGGACGCGTTCTGCAAATTCCACAAGTACATCCCAGGAGACCTCGACCAGCGACCTACGGTGGATACGTTGGAGTAATGAATCAAGCACTCATCGTATCCTCCGAAAACCTCCTTCTCATTAGGACACAACTCTACTGTCTTCCCAGCTGCATCGTTAACGCAACTTTTGCAAATGTCCGCCGCAACGTCACCTCGGCACAGCGCAACCACACTCACCCTGTCGGGAGTTTCGCCCATGGAAGCATTGCAGAATCCATATTCGTTGAGTTTAGAAGGGAGGGACGAAAGAAGCGTGTTAAGGTTTCTCTGGTAGGTGCTGTTTTGTGTGTAATTCCCACTTGATTCCACGCAGTAATTGTACCGGAGGTCAGGCTGTGCGACAGCTAACAAGGTCATCGTACTACAAACAAGGTTTAGGAAACCCACCCATTTCTGCAAATCCATGGCTTCAAACTCAGACAAACTGACCCAAAATTTCAACTGGACATCAATGATTTCAATCACATATGTATATAAAACCCAATAGTTTCTTTTTTCTTCATTTTTAAAGGATGAGAGAACTCACAACCACTAACTGATGGTACTTATTGATAAACATTATCTTGTGACCCTAATTTACATATGATCACAAAAACATAAATCACTAAAAAAAGTCTATAGATCATTTATGTTAAGGGTCAAATTTGTAATTTATGATTACAAAATAAATAATCAGACTAATTTAATTCAACATAGTTTTCCTTAGAAATTGTAGACTGACAAAGACGGGTGTTAATAAAACTAATATGACTCCAATCAGGGCGGAAAGGTCCAAGAAAAAGCAGCGAAATATCAAGGGCATGCACGCGGATTTAGTTTGTGGCTAATAATTTCTGCGTGTATGTCTAATACTCCCGCTGAAATAATGCCAAAAATTACCTCCAATCACTTATGACATAATTTTTAACTTGTATTCCTAAGAATATTTGTAATTAGCACTTTAGACCCCTCATAATTCATTACCAGGGACCAACATGTATAATAATTTAGAGTGTGTTCGGTTCGCATAAGTGAATAGAAATTGAAATGAGAATCAAATATTTGGTAATGGTAATGAATTTTGGTGAAAGTATTTTGCGTGTTTGGTAGTAGGGTGACTACAATGAGAATAAAGTATTAAAAAAATATAAAAATAAAAAAAATTAAGGCAATTGATCATAATATAATCACATCTAAAGCACCATTATGAACAAAATAAATCAAAACAAAAATCTAAAAACATTAATCCAAACTTAAAAATTAGATTACAGTCATATTTGGTAAATGGTTGTTAGCTGTTAGCTGATTGAGTTAATTAGAGGGTATAACTAGTTGATAACATTAGCTAATTGTAGAAAGCTGTTTGGTAAATTAGATGTTAGTTGATAGCTAGTTGGTATAATTTTTTTTTTTCACAAAAAGCTAATTGAAAAAGTTTCTTTGAGTAGATTTTTGAATTTTAGCATTTTAGAGTACAAAAAGCTAATTAACCAAACACTTATATTGATTTTTAAACCAAGTCAAACAACTAATAGTGGTCAATAAGTCAAAATTGGCCTATAGGCTAACTATTTTACCAAACAATACTTATCAATAACATGGAATAATACCCATTTTTAACAAGGGAATATTGTAGTATCAATAACATGGAATGATACCCATTTTTAATAAGGAAATAATGTAGTTTTAAATTAAAGGTGATGGGATATTTACCCCCAAGTACATGATGGATAAACGACCCGAGTGGAGTAACGAGCCAGCGGGTTATGAATCAGGAGGTACCAGGAGGAAGAAGAGATATGTCTTGCCAAGGTCAAAGATGATGAATGCTGATCTTGGTAGAATCGTCAAACTCAGAGTGAAGGCCATCCTTCTTAGCGGATGACTACTTGAACCGGTTTTGCGGAGCCGATGGAGTGGAGAAGGCAACACGAGCCGATCGAGTGCAGTAGGCATCCCAAACCGATCGACTGCAGGAGGCATTACGAGCCGAGCGAGAGGAAGAGGGGGTTGAGCGAATAGGGGAGTCGGGTGCCATACTAGTGGATGAGGTGGTCAAGGTCGAGGGAGAGGGGTAGTCAGCCAAGATGGACCGAGTGGGAAGCGGACTTGAGGACGAGTGATGGAAGGACTAATGGCCATAATGAGGATCGTCGTGGAGGAGAGCAGCCGGCCAGACATGCATAGTGGACAATTAATGCATTTATAGTTCATTATTAGTTTATTAAATGTAATGATTAAGGGTTGAGTCCAACGGTCACTCGGACCCCCTATAAAATGCATCTGAAGGCACTGTAAAGGGTGTTAAGCAATTTCTAATACACACGAGCAAATCTGAGAGAACATTTTGAGTATTTTCCATAATTTTCCGGCAAACAATTAGTTTTCCGGTTGTGTTGAACCACTGGCAAACTGCTCTAAAAGTCTGGAAATCAAGAAAAGGGATAATCAAATTAATCTCATAGTTATGTTTTAAAAAGTTGTCAACCAAACACTAAGTATGATTTGATTCTTATTCCTAGTGTGTAAACTCATGGACTAAACACACCCTTATTGATTTCTCTAAGTTTTCTATTAGCACCAGACATACTCTTTTTGTCCAACCCATCAAATAAAGGTGGATGCAGATTTTCCTCGTAACAAAACAAAAAGGGTTAAAATATTATATTCAATAATAATTAAATAAAACCTTTATAAGAGTGAAGTTCGGTGTTAATAAATGGTAACAAAAATATCATCTATAAGAGAAATATACAAAAGTCGTATCCAGATAAGGCATTGTCTGGAGTTTTCGATATTAGTTTTAGTATACTAGTCTTTAATTTTCTATGTCGTATCCAGATAAGGCATTGTGTGGAGTTTTCGATATTAGTTTTAGTATACTAGTCTTTAATTTTCTATGCGCAATGCGCAAAAAATATATGCTTAATATTAATATTTTTAAAAATAACTAACAAATCCTTACTAATTAAAATCTATATAAAATTAAATTTATTAATTATATTAATCCAATAAATAATGTCTACTAATATTATTATTATTAAAGAATATAAGAAAATATAGAGATGATTCATGTGCATGATAACAATAACGAAAAAGATAACGAAAGTTATACTAGTGGGGGTATTTTTATCCAAAAAAATTATATAGTGCAACTCTAAAGCACAATGTATAAAATGATTAGTACTAAAAATATGGACAAAAATTAGAGATATAATGTTAATTGAGACTTATGTTTTTAGTTATGTACAACTTGATTGGTGAAATATCTGCCAAGTATCTTTCCATCAAAATCTTGAGTAGTTATCTTCAACATAACGTTGGGAAAATGCTAAAATTCGGTGGAAATTTTAAAAACGTTATTTTCACTCCTAAACTCACTCTTTTTTTTTTTTTTTAATGTAAAATTATATGACTTTAAATAAAAAGAAAAAATCCAACTCAATAAATATATAGCATGACTAGAGAAAAAAAATCAGCATTTATAGTTGATAATGACACCTATCCTCACTTTTCCAACCCAACGAATTGGGAAGGTATTGTAGGATTTGTAGCATACACGACCATAACCTTAACCCAAAATCTAAGTTAAGTCAAGTCGTGCATGCATCTATATCTAAATATCTAATTATATATATATATATATATATATATATATATATATATATATATATCCTTTATATAATAAAGCTATATGGTTTGGGAAATAATTAATACTACAATTAATGTCACAACATCTTTTATTATTAAAAAAAAAAAAAAGCACAACATTTTAAAAATAAAATAGCTATATATTATATAATCATATAAAAAATATACTTTTGAAAAATAAAATAGCTATATATTATATAATCATATAAAAAATGTGTTCAATT
>NW_017617459.1:637500-788842 GCF_001879475.1 Ipomoea nil
TGCTTGATCCGGGCAAAGAAGATGAATGGATACATTCGTTTACACGTTGAGTCGCTCGGGAAGCCAGCTATCGCTCCCGGAAATCACAATATTAATTTGACCGGCCAAGGTGGGGCGGTAATCACCAGATCGGTTGATCTTGTAGTGCTCGGGAAGGTCTAAGAAAGCATGGTGAAGCTTTGAGTAATTAATTCAGGATTGCTTAACTGATGAGGCTAGCTTGGTGGTGCTCGGGAGAATCCGAACGTTGAAAACTGGGCGGTACCGTGCTCGACCGTGGTTCCGGTGTGCTTGGCCGCGGTTCTGGAGATTTGCTCTGGTTTTCCGGTTCAGCCTTTGTGATCGGCGGGGTGACAACGACCGGCGACGGTCCCGGATAATGACTGCGTTGAATGCTGACCGTTTACGCTCGTTACTGACTACCAAGACTTGTAATCAAGTCGGAGCGAATTTGGCGTAGATTGGAGTGAAGCTCAAAGTTCTTGTCCTTTGATCATGGATGGTCGAGATTATCTGCGTTAGTGCTCTCAGATTTTCCGTGCTCGGAAAACTCTTGCTCGGCCACTAACTTTAAGGAGGTCGGTGCACACTGGCTGGTAAGAGAAACCAATGATTTCCCATGCGCTCTAACGTTCTAATATCCTCGGCGAGTCGAATCTGACAAAGTCGTTATGTCGGCACTACCGGAGGTTGCTGTAGTTTTAGTTTCTGAAATTCTCTTTGGCTGGTCGTACTCCGGTTGGTTGAGCGAGATATCCATGCATGTAGCACATTTCTCCTCAATGATACGGGTTCATTGTAGTAAAGCTCGACACATGTGTCCTTTTTGTAGTAATATGGCATACACAGTGAATTGGATATAACAGTGATGTTCATGATTAATTAATGAATCTCGGCTTTGGCTCGAGAAGGCACTAATCACTGGCTCGGTTGACCGGGTCCGACCTTGTTCGGAGCATGTTGCGTGGCACACGACTGAAGGCGAGGTCGGACGATCGAGGTCGGATGGCCCGACTGGTTAGACAAACAATGAAGCCGATCTGTATGAAGGGTGAAGGTCGGGTGTCCATGCATTATTTTTTCTCCTTTTTGCTTTTTGCTTTAAACATTTCTCTTTCCTTCCACTTTCTTAATCCTTACGCTCCACCACCATCAACCACCACTCATATTGCATGCAATATCTAATTTTTATTTTCTTTCCTTCCACTTTCTTAATCCGTACACGGCAATCTTGGTGAAGATTATTAGGATGATGGTGAAGAGATCTCAGCAGATGGAGGGTCAATAGCCTCTGGTCTTCCTCAGATCCCTTGAGTAGCAATACACACAGAAAATGAACCAAGAAGCAGAGTGGTCTAGTGGGTGGAACCTTGGTTCAGTTGTGTGAGCATTTGGGTTCGGACCCTTCTGATTCCAAAAATTTTGGGTTTGGATTCTTCTCACCAGATACATAGGAAAAGGAACAACGAGCGTAAATTTTGGGTTTGGATTCTTCTCACCAGATACATAGGAAAAGGAACAACGAGCGTAGTGGTTTAATGGCTAGGGCACTAAGTTTGTAGTTTGAACACTTGGGTTTGAATCCCTCCTCATTTCCAAAATTTTTCTATAGTTTTTTCTTTTATGGCAGGAACGTAACTCTTCGTCACGGTTCCCACGGACGGCGCCAAAATGATATGGGTAATTCCGGTGTATTCGTAGAATATATGTACTATATGTAATATGTATGAACAAGAGAGATATAGCTCAAAGTGGTGTTTTATTCATATGTGTTCTTAAATCTCTTTGTAGAGGGAAGGGGGAGAACCTTAATTTAGAGAGAGTGAGAGCTAGTGGAGAATGGAAAAATCCCCTAAAATGAAGGGTCAAATGCCCTTATATATATCAAACCAAGTCCGGGTTGACCTTGACCCGAACCGTTTGACTCGACCCAAATGGAGCGCAGAGCGTACGAGGAGCCTGAACCCGAGGTATATTTCCCATCAAAAGCATACAAACATCGAACGAGGGACCTACTGCATAGACACATGGGAAGATTTCAAGAAGGAGCTCAAGTGACATTTTTACCCCAAGAACGTGGTCTATGAGGCACGTAGACAACTTAGGGAGTTGAGGCAACGAGGGTCTATCCAAGATTATGTGTAAGAGTTCACAACTCTTATGCTTCAAATCTCCAAATTGTCTGAGGAAGATTTATTATTCTACTTCATCGACGGATTGCAACAGTGGGAAAAACAAGAGGTACAACGATGAAATGTTTGGTCAGTAGATGAATCAATTGTCGCACTAAGTGCTAACCGACTTTTGTTCCCAATGTTACTTCAATCCGTCAAAGAGAATTGACAAAAGTTCGACAATAGGTGGGGGAGAGCTGCACCATGGCTGAGAGAGAGAGAGACAACCCAAGGAGGTCACCAACCATGAATGGGGACAAGGGCGTCGCATGAAGGGAGTACGAGGAAAAGAAGAAAGTCTTTGTGTCAAAACTTGCATGCTACGTATTCTAGGGGCCGCATTATATTGTATGAGGGACTATCCAAAGCTTGGTTTGCTTTCGACCATAGTGGAACAACACGAGGCCAAGACCTATGAGGAAGAGGAAATGAGCAGGATGTGATCGCTCTAAATCCTCACCGCCCTTAATGAAAAAACAACAACGACGATGATGAACAAGGGGCTAATGTATGTTCAAGCATTAGTAAACGGTAAGCCGACCAAAGCCTTAGTAGATACTTGTGCCACACACAATTTCGTGACTGAGGATGAAGCTAGAAAACTCGGTTTACACTGTTCTAAAGGGAAATGTTGGCTCAAGGTAGCGAATGCAAGACCCCACCACTTAATGGCGCAACACAAGGCGTGGAGCTACGCCTAAGCACTTGGAACGGCCAAGTAAATTTCTCTGTGGCGCCCATGGATGATTATAAGATCGTGCTAGTGATGTATTTCCTTCGACAAGCCACAACCATCCCAATTTCGCCGTTCAACATAATGTGTATTTTGGAGAAGGGGTCGCCATGCATGATCCCAATCATCGATGCATCCGAAGACGACAGAATGGGGCATGCATCACAACTGTCAACCATGCAAGTTGTGGAAGGAGTCAAGAAAGCTAATTCCTTGATTAGGAAAGCCGAACTCACAGCCATGAGGCAAACCAAAGGAGATATAGTCACACGAACTGTAGAGGAGCGTGACATGATCCAAGTTGAGGGTTATCAAAATGAGCACCACCAAACCACCAGTGGTCACTAAGTCTTTCAACCAAGGCATAGAAGAAGCCGGTGCTCACGTCATAGGTAGTTCATAAAAAGGGAATTCCACCTCAAACGCACTGCCTTATCAAGCGGAAGGGGCTACCTGAGTCTGAGGCAATATGGGAACCCAAAGACGGTCTGTTTAACCTTTTTCTAAAAGAAATTTAGGGTGTGTTTGGTTCGCATATGAGAATCGGAAATGGAATGAGTATCAAATACTTGGTAATGTTAATGAGTTTTGGTGAAAGTATTTAACATGTTTGGTAGTATGGTGGAATGAGAATTGTTACTAATAGTAGTGTGTGAGAATGAATAAGGGAATGAAACCCTTATTTTATTTGGGTATGAGCTTTTCAATTGATGGGGTATTCGAAACCCATAGTAGTGTTCTAAAAACCAATCAACCAAACAATAACAATCACTTTCATACTCATTCATATGGGTAAAACCAATCAACCAAACACACCCTTAGATTTAAAAAATTTTAAAAGATTGTGACATATTGATTAACTAGTATTTGTCCCGTGCGATGCACGAACTATTATTAATTTAACAAATTTACCAATTAAATTTTTTGCATCCTCTGAATTAACAAAGAAAGTAATGGTTGTGGAAACAGAAAAACATACTTGAGTTCTTGAGCTCAGAATTAGTTTGATTAAAAATGTAAGTATAACTATACAATGTAATATTTAATATTTTTAAAATTTTAATTATGCAATTATTATGTTGATTTTAAAGTTTATTGATACTTGTATTATTATTTGAATTTGATTATTTTTTTTTTGAAAAGAATTTAAATTTGAAATAACTACTTTAATTATATAACAAACGTATTTAAATAAAACTTGTAAATAAAATAACAGGCGATATTTGTCGAAAATCTCTACCAAAAATTTATTCATTTGAAAAAGATTATTTATGTAGGAACTATATTTATTTTATATCTAATTTCTACTCTTTATGTATGTGGGGTCAAATTAATTATAATTGAGGTTTAAATGAATATATACACAAATTATATTAAATATAAAACTTTACCAATAAATTTGAACACAATAAACTTTTTTCATACTTCATTATGCTTGAATATATATAGAGATAGAGATAGAAATAGAGATAGAGCTATAATAATAAAATATAATTTTATAAAATATAAATACACATAATAACTTCAAAAAAATATGTATAAATACATCACTACTACAAAAATGAGCATATAAGTATAGCTTTACACTACACCTCTTAATAAATATAAAAGTAGAATTGATCCTGTTGAACCATGTTCTATTGTGTATGTCCATTCAACAATAGGTGAACTAAGGTTAACCCATTTGTGTATTCAATTAGTCCAATCTTTATTATTTAGGTACTGTATAAGCATGTACTTGAGGTATTGCTTCGATAATTCAAAATCAGAGAGATTTTTATCAATGAATCAATATTCAAAATATTCCATTGTGGAATTATTATATTGTTTGTTTCTTTAATTTCACATAGTGTGTATTGTTTTTTTCATTTCTGGAATTGTTCTTCTTTTTTTTTTTTTTAATTTCACACTGTGTATTGTTTTTTTCTGTAAGTGTACAAATTAGTACACATTAGATTGGCTAATTTATTAGTTTATTTTATTAATATGTAATGTTAATTAAATTGATTTGTAATTAGTATTATTGGACCAAGCTAAAATGTGTGGTGGAGATTTATTGTTAATGAATTGGACAAAGAGCAAGTCTGAAGATCTCAAATTAAAGAAGATGTGGTTGAGAAGAATTCAAGCCACATATGAAAGGTACAATCAAGACTTGGTGAAATGGAAATTATGTACAGTATATAAGGAAGGGAAAACGAAAGAGGAAGTTGCCAATTCTAAAATTCTGATCTCAAATGCAAGCTTCCTATATTACTGCTTTAATATTGATTATATTATTTGTGATTTAAATCTGTACTTCAAATCAGTACCTGTGACAGCTGAAGTGCTACACCATAGATGGTTATGGCATGCACGGTTCAGTCCTGAGTAGGTGTTTTAGAAGAGTTGTAGTGGTAAAGGCTGTGAGCCGTTTGTAGTTACCTCTTGTAATACTCTGTGGTGAACATCTAGTGGATTGGGCAGACGTGGGTTGCCCCGCAGACGTAGGAGAAGGAGCTCCGAACTGCGTAACAATTCTACTGTGTCTTTACTTTATTTATGCTTTCAATTTTGTTATTTATACGTTGATTAAATTGATTTAATTAAACAGCGAAATTGTCTCGTAACATAAAATCAAGTAGAATCCTTAGTGTTAAATTGATTTCAAGATACATGGGCTTTTTCAATTGGTATCAGAGGTTAAGATTTAATTTTGAGAATAGATTGAATATTAGAGGTCAAATGAGCTGTATAAGGTAACAAGAGAGCGAGAGGCGTTAATTTTTAGATAGCGGTTTGGGAAAAATTGAATGATATGGTTTGGTTTTAGCTGGTATCAAATATGGGGAAAGATAATATTATGGATTAAAGAGTCGAATGAGCCCTTCTGCAACAATGTTAAGCAAACAGCCATGTTAATAAAAAAAAATTAATTGGAATTTATTTGTAATACCTGGTGTGGAAGATTAAGCTGTGGGATTGCAAACCCCAAGGGTAGCTCTAAGCAGTTCAAATCTCGATTTGTCTAACGGCTTGGTGAATAGATCTGCAAGATTTTTATTTGTTGAAGTATATTCCAAGATAATTTCTTTTTCTTCGACTAGTTCACGAATAAAGTGGTGTCGAATGTCTATGTGTTTCGTCTTGGAGTGCTGGACTGGATTTTTTAAGATGTTGATTGCGCTGGTGTTGTCACAGAACAATGTCATACTTTGTTGTTCTATACCATAGTCAGTTAACATCTGACGCATCCAAAGTAATTGTGTACAACAACTACCCGCCGCTATATACTCAGCTTCAGCTGTGCTGAGTGAAATCGAGTTCTGCTTTTTACTTAGCCAGGCGACTAGATTTTTTCCGATAAAGAAACATCTGCCTGATGTACTTTTTCTGTCATCAGCATTTCCTGCCCAGTCAGCATCACTGTATCCTGCAAGATTCAGATTAGTATCGTTCGAGTACCAAATACCATAATTTATCGTACCTTTAACGTATTTTATAATACGCTTTACTGCCTTTAAGTGTGACTCTTTTGGATCGGCTTGATAGCATGATCGGCTTCTGTACATAGTAGAGTCTACAGACGTTCCTTTTTCATCTTTGAACAATTTTGAAGTCGTAGAGATAGGATTACGAGCATCTTTTGCAGATTCAAGCCCAAATTTGGATAGAAGATTTTTCGCATATTTTTCTTGTGAAATAAAAATTCCTTCTTTAGTTTGGCTCACTTGTAATCTAAGAAAATAGGTTAGTTCACCTATCATGCTCATTTCAAACTCCTGTTGCATTACCTTGACTAGCTGGTCTGTGTCTCCTGGTTGTGTGGATCCAAAAACGATATCATCTACATACACTTGAGCAATTGTTATGTGTTTACCTGATCGTTTTATAAATAACGTTTTGTCTGATCCTCCTCTTTTGTAGTTGTTCTGAAGAAGATATTGAGTAAGTCTCTCATACCAGGCTCTTGGGGCCTGTTTTAATCCATAGAGAGCTTTTTGTAATTTGTAGACATAGTCTGGATGATGTGGATCTTCAAACCCTTTTGGCTGAGCAACGTATATATCTTCCGAGAGATAACCATTTAAGAAGGCTGTTTTAACGTCCATCTGAAACAACTTGAATTTTAGGGCACAGGCAATCGATAGAAGTAGTCGTATTGACTCTAGCCGTGCAACAGGGGCAAATGTTTCGTCGTAGTCGATTCCTTCAATTTGGGAGTAGCCTTGGGCTACAAGCCGCGCTTTATTTCTAGCGATGTTGCCAGCCGCATCGGTTTTGTTGCGAAAGATCCATTTGGTACCTACAACATTGACATTGTCAGGTTTAGGAATTAGCGACCATACCTTATTTCGTTCGAACTGCCCCAGTTCTTCTTGCATGGCCTTGATCCAGTGTTCGTCTGTTAGAGCTTCTTTGATATTCTTCGGTTCGATTTCCGAAGTATAACAAGAGTATCCTGCTAATTGAAGATAATCGTGTTTCGGTTTACCTCTGGTTTTTACGCCGGAACTGGGATCTCCAATTACGTTTTGTATTGGATGAGCTTTCTGGATGCGAGTAGGGATATCAATGTTACCGTGATCAATGTCAGATTCAGACTCAGACTCGGTTTCTTACTCAGGTTGAGTTGATGTGGAAGATGGCATAGGAGACTCTGGATTAGGTTCAGGACAACTTGTGTCAGGTTCTGTCATTTGTCCAGACGGAGACGTTGTGATAACATCGCTCGGTTGATCATCGATTACAAAATTTGTGGACTCCATGATGGTTTTGGTAACTTTGTTGTATACACGATATGCCCTACTGTTTGTTGAATAGCTGAGGAAGATGCCTTCATCGCTTTTTGATTCAAACTTTGCGACAGGGTTTCGATCCTTCAAGATAAAACAGCGTGATCCGAAAACATGAAAATATTTAATGTTTGGTTTCTTACCTTTCCATAATGTGTACGGAGTCTGATTCGTGCCTGGACGTAGATAGACCCGATTGATGATGTGGCATGCAGTGTTCACAGCTTCTGCCCAAAATTTTTGAGGTAGTCCTTTGGCATTGAGCAGAACTCGTCCCATTTCTTGGATTGTGCGGTTCTTCCGTTCAACAACTCCGTTTTGTTGAGGTGTTTTCGGTGCTGAGTATTCATGTGTGATTCCTGATTGGTTGCAGAAGGTATCGAACAGATTGTTGTTGAATTCTCGTCCGTGATCACTTCGGATTCGAATTATGGGTTCATTTCTTTCTTTTTGAAGTTTCAATGCCAGAGTTTTGAAAGCTTCGAGGGTCTCAGACTTGTCCCTGAGAAAGGTAACCCAAGAAAAATGAGAATAGTCATCTACGCAAACTAGTATGTATTTCTTACCTCCAACACTTTCTGTTTGAGTTGGACCAATGAGATCCATGTGGATCAGTTCCAAGCAGTGACTTGTGTTTATGGTGTGCTGCGCTGGATGAGAGGATTTGGTTTGCTTTCCTGCTTGACATGCACCACATATGGTTGGTTTGACTTTCAGCTTGGGTAATCCACGAACACCTTCAATCTTTACAAGTTTGTCAAGAAGTCTGTAACTTAGATGTCCTAGCTTTTGGTGCCAAAGCTCAGTTTCATCTATATTGATCCTGCAACACAAAACATTGTTAGTGAGAATATAGCAATTATCAGTTGACCTTGTACCTTCCATAACGCATTGATTTGTTTTGTCTAGGACACTGCAGTTATTTTTGGTGAAGCTCACGTTCCAGTTCTGGTCACATAGTTGACTTATACTTATAAGATTTGCATGAAGCCCTTTGACTAGTAGAACTTTCTCTAGTTTTGGCAGACCAACTACGTTTAGCATGCCTATACCAGTGACTTGTCCTTTTATACCGTCGCCAAAGGTAACTTCACCTTTGCTTGTATTTACGTTACTCAGAAATTTAGCATTTCCTGTCATGTGACGTGAACACCCGCTATCGAAGTACCATTTTTCTTCTCGACCTGTACTTTTAGAGTGGAAAGATACGAACGAGACATAATCTGTCTTTTTCACCCAGATTTGTCTTGTAAAGGGTTGGATTTCTTGTGTTTGAACTTCTCGATTCTTTGATCCTTGTAGAAGTAGTAGCATTCAGGTCTGGTATGACCCCGTAACCTGCAATAATGACATACCGGGTTATAGGTTTTATAATATGGCTTGAGTGATCTTACTGTACCAACGCGACGTGTCGCTGTGCTAGATTCTGGAATATCGCCTTGATCAGGGCCTGACGCTTTGACAAACACCGTTTTATCCTTTGAGCTGTTTCCTGTGAAACCTATACCAAATTTTGCAGAAGTCTTTCTTCCAGACTCAAGGATTTCATCAAGTGTAGACGTGGTATCCATCATTTGGATTTGGCGTTTGTACGTGTTCAGCTCCTGCTTCAGAGTCTGTACCTCTTGTTTCAGTTTTTCTTCTCGGGACAATGCCTCTTTAAGAAGCAGATCCCTATCGGCTATTTGAGTTTGATACACTTTCTTTGTAGTTGTTACAATCCCTATTTCACTAGTTAATCTACGATTTTCTTTCCTTAGTGCTGCCCATTTGGGATACAACTTATTAAACTCAATTTCAAAAGATGATTCACTTGACTCTAAATCTTCTGCAGAGATATACTCGCCTCCCTCTGAGTCAGCAACATCTTCATGACACGGTCCAGCAGCCATATGTGCAGTAAAGGCAACAAAATTACCATAAATTTCGTCTGAATCAGATCCTCCTGTTTCACCGTCTCTTTCATCTTCATCCTTAGAGCTTCCTTCGAAAAACTCTTCAACAATGGAAGAAGATAATCCTTTTGCAATCTTCACCATGAAGTCAGAAAGATTAGAACTCCTTCGACACATTATTGACGCTAATTCTCCCCTCACATCTGATGACACCGATCGAGTGCTTGCCACGGTTAAGACACATGAGAGTCTCCTTGAAGGCCTTTCGGACAAAGAAACTAGGCAAATCAAAGCTCTCTCCCGTTTCATCTCAGCCGAGCCATGGACTATTCAGGATGATCCACCCAAACCGCCTCCATCCCAACAGGAGAAGGTGCATGCCCCATCTCTGGAAAATACGGTAGTGTCCTCACCTTTAGAGGACTATGTTTCAGCTTCTAGAAAGTTAGATTTCAACATTCCTTTGCCAAATCAGTTTGTGTCTGTCTCTAGTGATATGACTGCCCCTTCCTTTCCTTTACAAGGTGATCCGTATGATTCTTCACATAAATTGCCTGAAAATCTTGTGCCATTATCTGATTTTGTGCAGTCTGTGACCACACCATTCTCCATTAGAAATATCCACCAATTTGTGTCTCCCATGACTTGTGCTGCTTTTTCTATTCCCATAACTATTCATGTCCCATCTTCCACAGTAGAGGCTCCCATAACGGTGTCCACCTCTCATAACACTGTCCCTATCGTCTCTGTGCCCGTGAGCAAATCTTCCCGAAAAGGGAAAGAAAAACTTACTGTTTCAGGTACTGCCGGGAAAAGAAAAATTGGAGCATTGGAGGATGTTGTCTGCTTGTCTGATTCCAAGCAATCAAAACGAGGGCCCACATTGCCACCCAGAATGACAAGGTCCAGATCAGTTTCAGGCCCAGTACCAAGTCCGGCCCCTGCACCAGCAGCTGCTACTGTCCCCTCTGGCTCAAAGATGAAACAACCCAAGAAGAAATATCACCCTATTTTACTGTCTCCAGATTTGATGTCTGACTGGAGTGTTCATGCTACTAGGGATTTTATCCTGGAGAAATCCATCAATGTGGAAGAGTTGACAGAAAAATGCAACATTGTGCCTATTTTGCAAGATCAATACCTGCTTGCCTCACTTGTTCATGTTGGCCTATATTCCAGATGGCTCACTGTCGAGTTCTACACGAATTTAACATTGGATACTTTTTCGGAGGGGTCACCTCGATTTCAACAAGTTTTTATTCGGGATAAATGGTATCCCTTAAGTCCGGCCGTGATTAATTCTTATTTGGGTACTCCAAATCATCAAGCTGCTCCTAACCCGAGTCCTAATCTCCTAGCCGCTGCTTTAACTCACAACAAGGTCGTCACTTGGCCAAACATCGGACTTGAAAGTCTAAAGCTCACCACGGTACTCTATTCTGTTACGGCTTGCCTCAGCAAATTGGATGCCGGCTGTTCGTCATCATCTTGTGTCTGACCAGCTTGCTGCCCTTCTCTACAAGATCAGGAACCGACTCCCTCTCAATCTTGGAGAAATTATCTTTGGCCATCTTGCTCAATTTGTGCGACATAGGGAACCTAAGGTACATCTACCGTTTCCTAGTCTCATTTTCGGACTTCTACAGGAACATGGGTTCAAGCCCTACACAGATGAGGTGGTGATTGCTAATGCCTCAGTCTATAAATATGATGATCGTTTCACAAATAAGGATCACTATGATGATAGAGCTACGCTTTTGATCACTCTCGGCGCACCAACTGCCACGCCCTCTGTGTCTGCCCCTGCATCATCCGCTGACACTGCCTCTGCACCGAATCCCCGTCCTACAACAGCGATCAAGGAACCTCAGACGCTCATGGATCGCCGTCAAATTGTTCTCACTCTTCAAGCGTCAATTGCTCAAGTTCGCACATCGGTTTCTTCTCAACAAATAACCATTGATGGTTATATATGACTATAAATATTTTTGGTATGACTATGAATGAATTAAGTATGAACTGCATAGTATAAATTGGTTCTAACTGGAATGCATATGAAGAAAGGAAAGATCCAAGTTAGGGGGAGTAATTCAAATTACAGTATGGAAAGCGTGACATATATGGTATGTTTGGTACAACACTCTTTCGTGCATGATTCACTATTTATTAATTGGATGAAGTATGTGAGTCAACATCAACTAACGTCCAAAATAAAATCCCACACACAAATAAGCTTTGGTCTGGTCTTAAGAGAATTTAATTTCACATTTGTTTTCTTTATATGTTCAGTACGTATACTATGGGATGTTAATAAAATATTCATTCCTTTTCCCAAAGTATAATGATACTATTGTTTTACCAAATAAATTGCCAAAAGGGGGAGATTGTAAGTGTACAAATTAGTACACATTAGATTGGCTAATTTATTAGTTTATTTTATTAATATGTAATGTTAATTAAATTGATTTGTAATTAGTATTATTGGACCAAGCTAAAATGTGTGGTGGAGATTTATTGTTAATGAATTGGACAAAGAGCAAGTCTGAAGATCTCAAATTAAAGAAGATGTGGTTGAGAAGAATTCAAGCGACATATGAAAGCTACAATCAAGGCTTGGTGAAATGAAAATTACATACAGTATATAAGGAAGGGAAAACGAAAGAGGAAGTTGCCAATTCTAAAATTCTGATCTCATATGCAAGCTTCCTATATTACTGCTTTAATATTGATTATATTATTTGTGATTTAAATCTGTACTTCAAATCAGTACATGTGACAGCTGAAGTGCTACACCAAAGATGGTTATGACATGCACGGTTCAGTCCTGAGTAGGTGTTTTAGAAGAGTTGTAGTGGTAAAGGCTGTGAGCCGTTTGTAGTTACCTCTTGTAATACTCTGTGGTGAACATCTAGTGGATTGGGCAAACGTGGGTTGCCCCGCAGACGTAGGAGAAGGAGCTCCGAATTGCGTAACAATTCTACTGTGTCTTTACTTTATTTATGCTTTCAATTTCGTTATTTATACGTTGATTAAATTGATTTAATTAAACAGCAAAATTGTCTCGTAACATAAAATCAAGTAGAATCCTTAGTGTTAAATTGATTTCAAGATACACGGGCTTTTTCATTTTCATTTATGAAATTATTGTATTATTTTCTTAAAAAAAATTACAGGCTATTGTTTTTTCTTGTGTACCTTTTTTCGTAATGGTTAGACATATAATTGTATATATATATATATATATATATATATATATATATATATATATATATATATATATATATATATACATATATACATATATATGTTGGTGATAATGAACCAAAATCGATTTAATATCGTAAAATAATATTTATATATACACACACAAGTATATAAAATATTATTTGATATTTTATCCGTAATATATATACACACACAAATATATATAAACGGACACAAAGGTTATATATATATATATATATATATATATATATATATATATATATATATATGTGTATATGTATATCTACGAGAAAGATATACCAATATATATCAACCAGAAATTGGAACTAATAATCCTCAGATTATAAGTCCAATCCAACGTATACATCAAAAGAGGGAGAACGGATTTTTGCTTAAAAGCATAATCCAACAACAAGAAAGAAGGAAAAGAAGAAAGAAAAGTACGAGTTAGGCGAGATGCCTTTCTTTCCTTAAAACCTTATTTGCCACCTCCCAAAAGTGCTAGGAGCGTTGTGGCCTAGGCTTCCAAGGATAAAACGTACAATGGTTCGACGTTTGAGCACCCAAACGAACGAACCCGGCGAACTAGAGCATGGGACGAACACAGCTACAAGAAGGGAGTAGGAGCAGAGATTTTGGAGCTGGGAAAACAGAATTTCAGTGTTGTGTGTGTTGTTTTCAGTCTGTGTAGAAACGCTGCTGCTACACCCCTTCTTATATAGGAAGTGAGGAATCAATAGCATTTAGTTTAGCATTTAATCCACGATTTGTAACACCTGAAACAGCCACCGTTATTGAGATTTAACTCAAAAATTCAAAAGTTGCAATTAATACAAGATTAATCCTGTAACAGTCCAGAACCAACGAATGGTCCGCGCTGTTTCAGCTCAGTTACTTTCGGGATGCACGAAAGTTCGTGCTTCAGTGCACATACGAGACTGAACTCTCGTGTAAGTCACACGAGAGTTCGAACTCTCGTGTGACCTCATGACAGCGCACGAGAGATCACTTGATCTCGGGTGATCTCTCGTGGTGCGGCCATATAGTGTTGGAAAACTGTACAGAAATTGGCATTTTCCGGACGACATTCGTGTCCCTAGGTGCTGGGGCACACGAGCTCGGGCATTTTCCGGACGACATTCGTGTCCCCAGGTGCTGGGGCACACGAGCTCGGGCATTTTCCGGACGACATTCGTGTCCCCAGGTGCTGGGGCACACGAGCTCGGGCTTGAATCAAGCCTGTTTGATCTCGTTTCTAGTTGGAATTTGATTTGCACCCCCCCCCCCCCCCCCCCCCCCCCGCGCGCGCGCGCGCAAGAGAGAGCCTCTATGCTATACAATTCTACAAGCTCCAAAAGAGCTCTTGTATAAAAGGGGGGTGAAATCCTCTTTCCAAATCAATGTGGGGCAAAGCTCACTTTTCCCTTACATTTTTCCAACTCAATGGATCTACTTTGAGAATCAATATCTCATTCACCCATTATCCGTTTTGAGCGTACAATATATCAATCTCTTCGTCTCACTACGAAGAACCCGAATCCACTTTGACTCAATCCAAATCGGAAGTGGACCCCACTGATAATTGTACCACAAAATAGCCACTTAACATGTCATTTTATGCCATTTTAATGCTATTTTTCCAACAATCCCCCACATGAATGAAAAATTGATTTTCAGGGTATTTTGAAATCGGAAACAACTGTGTTCAAACGGTCGATCCCTGCATAGGATAGGTAGGGATCACTATACCCTTTGAACCTTCCCTTGTAAAGACATGTTTACTCTACTGGCTGTACGGTAGAACGCGATGTCTTTGAACCGACTGCCGTTTGTGTAGACGATGACATATCTCACACAGGAACCTCCCAACCATGCTCTGTTCTCATGAGTGTGCCCATTTTGGTCGTGGGTCACCGTCCTGGTTCTGCAAGAGTTTGTGAAGAATTGTGCCCATCAATTCTCCTTTGAAGCGACCCTCACTTCTCTCTCACATAGGTGATTCTTTTCCGAGTATCCCGCATACTCACGCATGTCAACCGACATTCGAATCATTAGAGCATCAACATGCTAGCCTCGTGCGGGAGTCACTATTTCTAACGAGGAGTGGTAGGGAGTCCGAGACCCCCACAGTGACACGTTCCGTTCCATAATTTAGTTGTCCCATTGAACCTAGGTGCCAGCTAGGTTGGGTGTCCACTATGGAACTTTTAGTCCAAGGGCTTTAGACCCATTCCTCGTTCCAATTTCTCCACAACCATTTGCTTACCCTCGGGTTAGCGAGTTAGCGGCTGCTACGTTATCTTTTGACATCACGTAGTCAATCGAGATAACCCCGTTGTGAGAAATTGTTTAATGGTATTATGTCAACGACTTATAAGTCTAGACTTACCATTCTACGTCTAACTCTGTACTTAACCAATTTTGGCTCGACTATCGCAATGCACACAAATTGGAGGTACGAGTTCACCACTAGGAACATTCTCGAAATAATGGCATAGTCATTCGGCCTACTCGCTCGCGACACGAGTGTAAGGCTCTCAGCTTTGATCCCGTCGGATCTTAGCTATCACAAATTCATTTCGAGAATTTCCGTCCAACCGACTGCACTGGCCTACGTAAAGACGTAGCCTTTAATGGACTTAGTATCCTTTGGTATCCGTGCTATACTTTCCAAGTACAGCTAGATATCTCACGTAGTGCAGTCCAAAGTCACAAGCATACCTTAAGTATCTCATAACTCTCACTATTGCCTTCTAGTGCGTAACACTAGGGTTACTCGTATATCTATCGAGTTCGTTAACCGCAAAGACAATATCCGGCCTAGTACAACCCATTAGATACAATTAAACTACCAATAATCTGAATGTATTCTCCGTGAGAAGTACAATCTTCGTGATTATTGGCTAGTTGTACGTTAGTATCTAACGGTGTCCAAGCCACTTGATTAACATCCTTTACAAGGATTCAATCAACGCAATGAGATTGGCTTACCACGAGACCTTACGGTCTTCTCGCGTGTTTAATCTCAAAGGTTAAATCTGCCAAACCCACACCTTTGATCTCATATCAAATCTCAAATTTAACATGTTCTTGGTAGAATTGATCTGGTGATCGTTACTACCCATGTTGAGTTTATCGTGTATAGACAAATAGTGATAACCTCGTCTATCGTACGCATTACGTAGACATTTATCACATTTATTTATACTAAACTCGTGACACATCATTGTATGATAAAAAAAAATTTACATGCCAAATACTAAGGCAATTGTTTCGAACCATACAATGATCTCACCAATTACACACTTTCTTTTCACATCGTGGAACCACAAACCCTCGGGTCGTTCCATGTCTACTAAGAAAGCGATATATCCATTTCGATAAACTTCCAAGTCTCGCCAAACGGCTATTGGCAAGTATCATCCTAATGGATTTCATTCTCATCACAAGAGAATACATATTGAAGTAATCGTGGCACTCGTGTTGCATGTAATCTACAATTACAAGCCCGGCCATTTTACTTCGATATAACCGACCGGTTTTATCTTCCGACTAGTGATCCGTTTAGGATCTAGAGGTTTTACAACCCGAAGGAAGAACAACCAGTTCCAAGTATGATTCTTTAAGATAAAATTTACTTCACTCTCGATAGCCCCTCTCGGATTGGTCCATCTGTAGAAGTCAACGCTTCTACATATGTTCGAGGCTCATTTTCTAACAACCATGTCAGAAAATCCAACTTATTTTCTAGTAAACAAGTTAGAATATGCGCGTCACATTCTAGCATGTACGTCAGAAAATCTGGACCAAAGGATTATTCAATCCTAGCTCTCTTGCTACGTCTAGCTTTGAGCTCGGGTTCTCTTTCATACCCTCCAACCATAGCTACGCCGAAAGTTCCTTTCAACGTGCTAGGTCCTTTATTGAACCTTCACAGAGATACATTTTCTAAAGAACAATGAATTTCTAGATTCAATTTATCGTGTTCTTATGTACGTCCAAACTATAGGACTCGTGTACTAAGAACCAATACACACCTTTGGCAAGACGCCTCCACATTTCAGGCATTAGTAGGAAAATTTCCTACGTACCTACAATTCGTAAGAATTTCTTGCGGGTAACCTTATTTAAAAGGTACTTACTTGTCCAAAGTATTGTCTTACCTCACATACTTTGAGGTAAACCCGAACTGATCAACGTCTTGATATTTATGTTCGGCAACAACGTTCGATTGAGGTGAACACCGTGTCGTACGCTCGAGTACGATACCAATGCTTGCGCCGAAATCACCAATAAGTGTTTCATTGTTCACCACATCGATCGTTCATAACCGTATTAATCCACGATTAATATGATTTTCTCTTTTTTCTTATAAAGAACAAACATGTGTTACACGTTAACACATCTCGTAGAAGCTAACTGATTAGCCTTTACAAATCCATTTGGTTTTTGACCGAAGGCCACAAACCTGAATCAGTGCTTCCGAAATTGAAGCACGAATCGGTGCTTAGTAGTGAAGCACGAAACATGCTATACCAAGCACGAATCATTGCTACCAAACTAACGCGCCGATTCCAAAGCAATCTCTATTGCTTTAAATTATAAACTCATAGCAACATTCGGTTGCTTAATTTATAATTCCAGTGCTACCTAGCACAAGGATAATTAGTTAATTATACAATTAACTAAACCTCCTTTCGTGTTAATCACATAGCACTTTTACAATGCTAAATTTAATTAGCCACATATGAAAGGTTTAAGCTAAGTAGATTAGCATTAAGACCAATCATAATCTAGCACCTTTATTGCTATTACCAAAGCACAAATTGCTTAAGTTTTCAACACCTAAAGGTGCAGCCACCAAGTGACCGAAAGTGCCTAATTAGGCACTCTACCTAGTGCTTAATAGCACTGTTACAGTGTTTTAATTTGCACTTCAAAGTGCCAAATTAAATTGCACTTTCCATTAGTGCTACAAAAGCACTATCTACCAAAACACAATTTGTCTCAAATTTAAATATACTAGTATAACTTGGACTTTTTGATCAAGTTAATTATAACACAATTAACAAAACCAAATCAACCAAATTTCCAAAACTAGTTGAACCAAACTCATATAATCGTTCTTAGAATATTATATAAAAGAACAAATTGCACTTTTGGTCCTGTGAGTATTAGAGTACTGGCAATTTGAGTACGTGACTTTCAAAACTCCCAATTTAAACCTTTAACTATGCATTTTTTGGCAGATTTGGTCCTCCGGACCAAATTGCCGGCCAATTTTGGCCGGAAAATAATTTAATGCTTCGAATTATTTTGTGATGGGGGTAAAAACGTCATTTCACTCCCTTCTTCTTCATTCTCCCTTTCTTCTTCGTTCTTCTTCTTCTTCATCCCGGATCCGCACAGTGAAAGGGCTACTGTGAGTCTACTGCCGATGCTCTCAAGGCCTTTGATGAAGCCATGGAGTTGATGTTATATCTTCTTCATTCAACCTTCTTCATCTATACAGTACTGGTGAAATTTTTGAGACTCAAAGTTAACGACGTTATAGTGGAAGTTTCTGTCTCCGGTGGCGCTCCGGCGGCTTCTCTGTTATCCAAGAAAATTCAAGAATCGAAAGAAAATTGAGGCTTTAACAGATCATATGGAGCCGAGAGAGCATCCAACGGGCATGGCCGACTAGCATCCAATCTCACCCATGGCTTCCCTTTCCCGCTCCAATGCAGGAGGCTCACCGGACCCGGATGCAGATCCCGGCAGAGCCCGCGAAAGTTGTCCCCGCCGAGCCCGTGTTGGTTCCACCGGTGATCCACCGGCGCTATTTTTCCGGCGAAAACTAGCAGGAAGGGCGGCAGTGAACCCAGTTCGTATATCCTCATTCTCTTCTGTAGTTCCATCCATTCTTCGATCTTGACCAGAATGTCGATGGAGATGGTCCTGGAGAACTCGTCGAGCTGGCGTTGTCGCTCCTGCGGCAGCTCGACACCGGTGGCCTTGATTTCCCGGTGGACAGTTTTTTTTACCGACTCAAATTGCATGACCCAATGCAATTGTGTTCTAGGCACCATTGCAGGTTTTGTGGATGGATATTTTGCAACGGGTGTTCTAAAGGACGGATGTTGTTGCCTGCATCGTTTCGCACCTCGAACCTGCAACGAGTTTGTGATGTGTGCTCTGTACGGCTTGACCCAGTCCAATCTTACTTAATCGACCAGATTAGCCGTGCAGTACAACTTCCAACTCATGATTTAACGGATCTAAGTACGCTGAGATCATGGCTTAATTTTCCTTGGGGGCAGTCCATGGGATATGAAATATATAAGGCACGACAGAAGAAAGAAAGAAGAAGAAGAAGAAGAAGAAGAAAGAAGAAGAAAAAAGGGAGAATGAAGAAGAAGGGAGTGAAATGACGATTTTGCCCTCAACACAAATAAATTCGAACCAATTTATGTTTTTCCGGCCAAAATTGGCCGGCAATTTGGCCCGGAGGACCAAATCTGCCAATTTTTGCATAGTTAAAGGTTTAAATTGGGAGTTTTGAAAGTCACGTACTCAAATTGCCAGTACCATACTACTCACAGGACCAAAAGTGCAATTTGTTCTTATATAAAATATTCAACACTTGAGCTGTGACGCTCACGATTATATAGTTATCCCAATCTTTTGACAAATTGATCCTATTTTGAAATCTGTATCGTTCAACATGAACTAGAACCGAAGCCCTTTTACGAGATTTCAAACATGTAACGTGCTTGTTACATTCCGTTCCGACCGTTAAGCCATTTTAGCATTTTTCACATAATGCCCCGTGATGCACTACGCACCCAGATTGAATCATATCGTACATTTGACATTATTCTAGCAAATAATTCGTATGTACCAAGATTCAACTCAATGGAACAATTATATAAAATTATTACAAGGATACTACAACATTTATTCAAAATAAATAAATAGGAAAATACATTGGAAACTAATTTCCATTATTCCTATCTCGTAGTAATCCTTAAACCTGTGTGCCTTGTTCAATTTTCCAACCGTCCACTCCACGAAGGGTGGTCCATAGCGCACATCGGGGGTACCTCGGTTGTGACCTCACTCGTCCAACCATCCACATGTTTTAAACATGGCGAAGTTGTCCTCAACCTTTTCACCAGGATGACGGTTCGCTTCATAGTGGCATTTCTCCTTCTTCTCGTAATCTTCTTGAAAGCTAAGCTTCCGCTTGAGTTTCTTTCGATTACGGTTGAAATCATTGGTAACACTACCATAGTCCTCCGACCATGTAGTCATTACACCATCATAGGATCCTTCATGGCTTTTAGCCGATCCGTTAGACAGCACAATAGGTACCAATTGTGTGCCATTAGCCACAGGTCTACCGGATCGTGAACCAAAGTTCTCCGGAGCACCATCGTGTGTCTTTGCAACTCCCCTGGAAATATTATTTCCAACGTTGCCGCCGTCAACCGGCATCACAGAATGTGCAACATCGTTGCCGTTCTGACCATTTGAATGTGCACCTCCGGCAACATTCACGAATCCAACACTTTTGGAATCCATCGACTTGTTCATTATCAAAGTAAATAAGGTTTTAAGATTGTTGGTGATAATGAACCAAAATCGATTTAATATCGTAAAATAATATTTATATATACACACACAAGTATATAAAATATTATTTGATATTTTATCCGTAATATATATATACACACAAATATATATAAACGGACCCAAAGGTTATATATATATATATATATATATATATATATATATATATATATATATATATATATATATATATATATATATATATATATATATATATATGTATGTATATCTACAAGAAAGATATACCAATATATATCAACCAGAAATTGGAACTAATAATCCTCAGATTATAAGTCCAATCCAACGTATATATCAAAAGAGGGAGAACGGATTTTTGCTTAAAAGCATAATCCAACAACAAGAAAGAAGGAGAAGAAGAAAGAAAAGTACGAGTTAGGCGAGATGCCTTTCTTTCCTTAAAACCTTATTTGCCACCTCCCAAAAGTGCTAGGAGCGTTGTGGCCTAGGCTTCCAAGGATAAAACGTACAATGGTTCGACGTTTGAGCACCCAAACGAACGAACCCGGCGAACTAGAGCATGGGACGAACACAGCTACAAGAAGGGAGTAGGAGCAGAGATTTTGGAGCTGGGAAAACAGAATTTCAGTGTTGTGTGTGTTGTTTTCAGTCTGTGTAGAAACGCTGCTGCTACACCCCTTCTTATATAGGAAGTGAGGAATCAATAGCATTTAGTTTAGCATTTAATCCACGATTTGTAACACCTGAAACAGCCACCGTTATTGAGATTTAACTCAAAAATTCAAAAGGTGGAATTAATACAAGATTAATCCTATAACAGTCCAGAACCAACGAAAGTTCGTGCTTCAACGAGACCTCATGACAGCGCACGAGAGATCAATTGATTGGCATAACTTAGCCCGCAAGGCCTATTTGATCTCGTTTCTAGTTGGAATTTGATTTGCACCCCCCCCCCCCCCCCCCTCGCGCACGCGCGCGCGAGAGAGCCTCTATGCTATACAATTCTACAAGCTCCAAAAGAGCTCTTGTATAAAAGGGGGGTGAAATCCTCTTTCCAAATCAATGTGGGACAAAGCTCACTTTTCCCTTACATTTTTCCAACTCAATGGGTCTACTTTGAGAATCAATATCTCATTCACCCATTATCCGTTTTGAGCGTACAATATATCAATCTCTTCGTCTCACTACGAAGAACCCGAATCCACTTTGACCCAATCCAAATCGGAAGTGAACCCCACTGATAATTGTACCACAAAATAGCCACTTAACATGTCATTTTATGTCATTTTAATGCTATTTTTCCAACAATATATATATATATATATATATATATATATATATATATATATATATATATATATATATATATATATATTTATTTATTTATTTATTTATTTATTTATTTATTTAAAAAATAGTAACTTTCCGAGGCACCCACCTGTAAGTGAGTGTCTCGGAAACAAATTAATAAAATAATAATAAAGGACTATCCGAGGCACCTGCAGCGGAGCAGGGGCCTCGGAAAGTCCATATTAAAAAATTAAAAAAAATCATCCTCCGCTTTCCGAGTCACCCTTTACGGGTGATTCGGAAAGGGGAGGACTTTCACAGTCTCCAAGATCCGAGTCACCTGTACAGGTGACTCGGAAAGTGTTTTATGGGAGACTCTAAAACCTTTTTTTTTTGTACTAGTGCATCTACCCACACAATTAATGCATTCATACTTGTTAATCTTGTTTTTATCAAAATACATTCACACTTTGGAGTGAAAATTTTGTGGCTAGATTCTGATTTATTATATATAAAGATAAAGATAAAGATTGGAAAATGTAAATGACGAAATTTGTAACAATGAATACAATTTTTATATTTAAATCCCACCCACGTAAATCGAATAATAAGTTAATTAGAACGTTGTCTATTATATATGAAGAAAATGTCGTCTTCTGTGTGACTGTGTATGTGTTCAAGATTTAATATAATTATCAATAATGTAATATTCCATCGTCATGGCTGACGCCTGCTATATATATAAGCAGTACATGTGAATCCCTTTCTTTTATATCTTATTTTTTAACTTTTTTTGGGTATTAATATATATGATGAAATTATTATAAATATAGTATAGCGCAGCTAGGGGTGGAAATAGGCCGAGCCGAGCTTTGAAAAATTAGGCATGGGCCAGTTACGAAAATCTAAAGCCTAGGCCTGAGTCTGAGCCAGTATGTAGGCTTTTTGTTAGGCTCAAGCCTGAGCCTGCAATTAGCCTGGCCTGGCCTGAAGCCTTTTTAAAAGCCTGTTTAATATTTAGGTCATTAAAAATGCTTCAATGTATGTCCTACCTTGAGCCAATTAAAGCCTACATGTTAAGACTTTTAAAAAACTTTAGTATATTTAAATAATATAAGAAATGTACCTAATACAAAACTAATACATAATTACATAAGTATATCACCACAATGCAAACATAATAGCATTAAAATATAAAATAAAATAAGTCGACTTCAACATGCTCGTTAACTTGTGTAGAAATAAATTCAATTGTATTATTGTTTGTTATCCTATATATATAATATTATAAAAAATTAACAATCAACTCACATAATTAAGTTACGACATTTCATTAAGTATTATTATTGTAAGAACAGTTAATAAAAAAATTACACAATAAAATCACTTATAGCAGGGAATAACAACAATGTTTATAGTTGAATCATAATTTAGAATGAGATTTTGGAGGTGAAAGATTAGGGTTTGGTAATTATATATACTTGGAGTTATATTGTAAATATAAAAATATTAGGTATAAAATACATAATTAAGTTGCGACATTTCATTAAGTATTATTATTGTAAGAACAGTTAATAAAAAAATTGCACAATAAAATCACTTATAGCAGGGAATAACAACAATGTTTATAGTTGAATCATAATTTAGAATGAGATTTTGGAGGTGAAGGATTATGGTTTGGTAATTATATATACTTGGAGTTATATTGTAACTATAAAAATATTAGGTATAAAATAGAATATATGTATGTATATATATATATATATATATATATATATATATATATATATATATATATATATATATATATATATATATATATATATATATATATAGGCCAGGCCTGTAGGCCTGAAGGCCGAGCCTGGTATATATAGGTCTGGCCTATTTAGTTTAATAGGCTTTGAAATTGGCTCAAGCCTGACTTTTTTACTAAACGAGCTAGGCCTAACTAGGCTTTGATTAGGCCAGGATATAGGCCCCTACAAGGGGCCTGGCCTATTCCCATCCCTAAGCCCATCTAATTAATAAATAAATACATATTAACTTTTTTTTATATATGTTTATAAAAATGGAATACCCTATTACATCAAATAGGATCGGGGCTCAAACCTATCACCTCCCACCTCCTACCTCCTACCTCCTACATAGGAGAACAACATAATATGATTAGACTACAAGATCATTAATATAAAAAATAATAATTAATTAATAATTATTGAACTCTCAACATAATAATATATAACACGTGGGAATATATTAACTTGCCTTAAAAAGTTAACTAGAACTAATATAACTCATTAATATTAGTATCAACTATGATTTTTAGATGTTAATTATTATTTATGAATGTTATAGCATGATATGAATTAAATATCTTTACTATCTTGTTAAATTTAATTGTGAATTTTAAAAATTAATATTTTATTTTAAAATAACAGGGACCCCGAGATTAGCTATGTATTGTATTACTCAAAGACAATATAAGCAGTACCCATTGTTTGACAAAAACAGTCACAATGACTAATATGGCAAATTATTATGTGGACCATGGTCACACAATGTTACGTGGACCATAATAAAAATACATTATTTTTTACTGAATGTACATTATATAATATAATGTATACTTGGTACAAAAATAATGAACATCCCCTAAATATAATGTACATTATTTTTGTACTGAATGTACATTATTTTTATATTGAATGTACATTATTTTACAGTATACAAAAGATGATCCACACAACTTGTGTAGACCATGGTCCACACAATAATGATTGGACTAATATAATACATAACTACCTGAATGACCCTTTTCTTTTCGATTTGAGTATGTCATAATCCAATTGGTCCACACAAGTTGTATGAACCGTATTTTGTAATTTGTATAGTGTAAAATAATGTATATTCAGTACAAAAATAATGTACATTGTATTTAAGAAATATACATTATTTTTGTACTATATGTACATTACATATACATTTAATATATTAAAAATGTACTTTTTATTATAGTATACATAACAATGTGTGGACCAGTAATTTGCCGTCATCATCCTTGAAATTTTTCTAGATGAGGGCTCATTAGGTTCATGGGTTCTTTTCTTTTTGGGCCTACCAATCATTTTCCGTAGTACAAGGGCCAAGATTTCCTCATTGTTAGTTCTAAGCCAGCTTAACTTCTCATTCAATGGTTAAATTGTATAGTTGTAAATCCTTTTTGTTCACTTCCTTAGAGTAGCATGCATGAATAAAATGCTTTAGATCTTGACCTTTATCGGAAATGGCACACAGAGCATGTGGATAGGGCGACTGTTAACGAACCAAACATGCATAAACGAACGAAGGTTGTTCGTGTTCGTTTGTTAAGATTTTTGGAATGTTCGTCTTCATGTTTGTTTGTTAAGCTTTCTTTAGTGTCCATTAACGTTTGCGAACACGTTCATTACCATGTTCGTTAATGAACACGTTTACGAACATATTCATTCACTTAATAACCAAACACATGCACGTGTTCATGAACAAAAAAAAATAATCTATGTTCATAAATAATAACCAAACAAACAACAAAACTATATATATATATATATATATATATATATATATATATATATATATATATATATATATATATATATATGTATGTATGTATGTATATGTATGTATGTATGTATATGTTTAATTGCTTGTTCATGAACATGTACGTAAACATTATTAAACGAACATAAACGAGCTTGTTCATGAGGTCTTAGCAAATGAGCCTATAATTATATTGTTCAGGCTTTGTTCGTTTATGAACCAGGCAAATGAACTCTAAAATTTGTTTATTTATGTCTGTTTACCTTAATAAACGAACTCTTACCGAACACATAATTTATCAAAAGCTCTATTCGCTAACACTCTTACATGTAGACAATATAGAAATGAGATCCCAAGATCTATAAGAGTAACTTTTTCCTCCTAACTTCACCTTGAATTATGTCTTCCTTTCTTGATCTTGTATCCATCATCTTTGTTGAAATCTACATTCCACGCAACACTCTCAAGTATCTTATCATTCAACTTAGCTCAAAAGTCGTCATGCAATTTTTTAACGCTTTAATTTGCTTATATCTTGCAACCCTGGCCTTGTCATAATCTTCACCCTAATGTCTTCTAACATGCATCTTGATAATTAATTTAATTTGGATCTTGATTTGAGGATTGTTCCATAAAATGCCTCACATATTATCGTCAACAACATCACATTTCACTTCTACTCTCATAAGCCTTTGATCAAAATTTGTCAAGATACTTGGGTAAATAATGAGCTTTCACTTATGGATCTTTCTACCCCAATTCAATTACCCAACCGCAACTTTGAACTGCTTTTCAGTTGTTGCCTTAGTACACATTCATAAATACTTCTTCATCACTTTCTTCTACACTTCTTGCTCCAATTTACGTGAACATACATGTCTTGCATAACTCCTATGCATGCTCAGCATCAAGTAGCAATTCTTGAATCACAAAAACAAGTCCTAGAACATTTAAGAAACTAATGATTACATAATACTTTCAT
The DNA here is from genome assembly GCF_001879475.1 of Ipomoea nil. Classification (NCBI taxonomy): domain Eukaryota; kingdom Viridiplantae; phylum Streptophyta; class Magnoliopsida; order Solanales; family Convolvulaceae; genus Ipomoea; species Ipomoea nil. The sequence continues at coordinate 663,750 of NW_017617459.1, forward strand.
AGCAAACGTTTTTAGAATCATAATTAGGGAAATAATTCATAGAATCACAATTATGTTTCTCAGAATCAGAATCAATAATATATTTACAGAACCAAATTATACGTCATATCAGTTAGCATTAAAGAAATGATTTACAATGTACTTGCCTTTTGTTGATTAGAAGTGATAGCACATTGAAAGTTGTTGGTGATACCCCCAAGTCTTGCATTAATAACTCATAGATCACCTCCATAAATTTCTGTATTCTATCTCAACTATGATTGCATTAATAACTCATGTAATCAGAATATCGGATACATATGATTATTAGCATCCCTATCAATTGTAGTTTGAAGCTCACCCTTAAGTGCCTCTATGAGGAAACAACCATCTAACCCAATAATCTTTCTACAACCTTCTTGAAAACCCAATTTCATTACTACAAAGCACACATAGGTCTTTTGAAATTAATGTATATAAACGTTGATTGGTAAATGGTTGTTAGTTGAAAGCTGTTAACAATTAGCTGATTTGGTTAATTAGAGGATATAATTATTTGATAACATTAACTTATTGTAGAAAAGTGTTTGGTAAATTAATTGTTAACTGATAGTTGTTTGGTATAATTTCTTTTTAAAAAAAAAAAAAAAAAAAACTAATTGAAAAAATTATTTTGAGCATCTTTTTGAATTTTAGCATTTTAAAGTTACAAAAAGCTAATTAACCAAATACTTATATTGATTTTTTTAACCAAGTCAAACAATTAATAGTGATCAAATAAATCAAAACTAATCTATAAGTTAATTATTTTACCAAACAAGGCCATAGTACTTTAAGGACTAGTCTATTGTAATCATCACTATGCTTCTAGGATTTGAGTTTAAATATTCTATCTTGTGCATAATCTCTTAATCATTTAAATCCCATCCACGTAACTATGAATACAATTTTTATATTTAAATCCCATCCACGTAAATCGAATAATAAGATATATGAAGAAAATGTCGTCTTCTGTATATGTGTTGAAGAAAATCGAATAAATGTAATATTCCATCGTCATGGCTGACGCCTGCTATATAAACACTACATCTACATGTGAATGTGAATCCCTTTCTTTAATATCTTTTTTCTATTTTATTTAAAAAAAATTTTGGGTATTAATATGATGAAATTATTATAATATATTATAACTAATTAATAAATAAATACATAATAATTAATTAATGCGGAGTAATTATTGTATATTATAACTAATTAATAAATAAATACATAATAATTAATTAATGCGGAGTAATTATTGAAGTCTCAACATAATAATATATAATACGTGGTAATATATTTCTTGCCTTAAAAAGTTAATTAGAACTAATATAACCCGTTAATAATTAGTATCAACTATCAACCATGATTTTTAGATGTTATTTATTACTTATGAATGCTCTAGCATGTTATGAATTACATATCTTTACTATTTTTATTAAATTTAATTGTGAATTTTAAAGATTTTAATATATTATTTTAAAATAACAGGATCCGGGAATAGCTATTATCCTTGTAAGGAAAATAACTCATACTCGGGAAATTTCCAAGTACATTTACAAACAATGAAATACGTTTGTTCTCGAAAATATCATTTCATTTCAGGCCTATTCCACGAATCAAATATGTTGTTAAAGATATAAAAATTGCTCCTCCTACCTTTAACGTAGTTGATTCATTGTTTGACTTAAATGTGGGGATTTAAATCTCAATAAAAACATGTATAGGAGTAAATGACCCGATGATGATGGATTGAATTGGATCCAAAGACTATGATCTAATCCATTGCTGATTACACATTTTGTGAGTTTAGAATTAATGGATGAACTAAGTTTTAAAAATTGTGTTTCTATTTAACCCATTAATCTTAAAAGTTGTGTCCGTGTTTATTTTTATCTTATTATTATATATATCTGTGTGTGGTGTTAAACCGTCAATACCAACTTGTTTACTCAAATTGACAGGTCTATTGGCGCTCTTGCAACTATAAAATGCCACTCCTTACCTGTTTTCCTCGAGACCCGCCCCCAAGAGCACTACACTACTCAATCTTGGCAGGTTTCTGCAATTCTCCAATCTCCCACCTTCTCGGATTCTTTCTTATTCTTGATGGCGTTGTTGTTTGAGTGTACGTGATGGTGATTATACTTGTGCACAGTGTTGGTTCTTGGATCTTAACAGCTAGATATTATTTTGTTTTGGATAGATTAAATACATAAATTACTCCCTTATTATGTTCATGGTTGGCGAAATTGAAGGACATATGCAACTCTAAAGAATTTGTCCCATTGCTTTTAGAACGACTAGGAAATGGTAATGGTTGGAATCTGAATATTTGTTTTCAGTCTCTGTTTTTTGCTTTTTGTAATTCAGTACTCTTACTCGATTCTACATATAATCTTACACTGACTATTGATTATGTCTCAGTCATTATCACTTTAGTATTGTTACTTGACTCTGTGTGATCATTTGGTGGATAAGTTTATAAAGAGGTTCTCTGTTTTAAGAATCAGGAGGGACAAAAAGGATTTTAAGGACAAATGAAAATTTCTATAATATAGCTTTTCTGTTTACTTTTTTATGTTTGTTTTTCAGGCTGAGAATAATTTTTACAGTGCTGGAGTGAGTTATGGTGGAATATGAAAATGGGCAGCTAGATTTCATTGAACACCAACCAAATTATTGCCTAAAATAGGAACACTACTTTGTAGAAGTGAAGCGTTTTTTCATTGTGATCAGCGATGAGTTTTAAGCCTTTAATTTGGTATTGCCGGCCTGTGGCAAATGGGATTTGGGCTCAAGAGACTGATAGTGCTTTTGGTGCTTATACACCTTGTGCCATTGAGTCAGTCGACTTCATTTCTTACTTGGTTCTTTTCGGATTGTGCTTATATCGGATCTGGCTTATTAAGATGGACCATACAGTCAAAAGGTTCTGTTTGAGGGCAAACTGCTATAGCTATATTTTGATCTTCTTAGGCTGCTTATGTGCTGCTGAGCCACTGACCAGATTGGCTATGAGCATTTCGATCTTCAACTTAGATTCTCAGACTGGTCTTGCCCCATTTGAGGTAAATATCTTCTTTAAAACCTGGTATTTAGGTTCTCAGGTGTTTCCAAACATATGTCATATTGATATTGTGATTCTCATTTTATTTTTGTAAAGTACACCCCCCTTTAAAGTCAAATTTATTCACATGGTTTAATATTGAGTTTAATTGGTTGGCTCTGGGTTGGAGACTTGGAGTCAAAGTATCTCTGTCTTTCACTTTCCCAAAAATTTGCCTACTGAAGTGCCTTGGCCTTGTGAAAGTTTAGTTAGCTATTTTGAAGGAACTTATCCTTTTGTGGTTGCTGATTTTCTTTATTCTTGCTTATGTGACCTATTCATGTGAATTGTCAACTTTTTGACCCATGAAGCAGAATATGTCACATGTGTGGGCTTCTTAAAGATAAAAATAATAAATATCTCTTCTTTAACAGCTTAAGCTTTTAGTTAAGGTGGGAAAAATAATTCAATATTCATCACCATTCCAGAGGAAAATTTATCAGCAGTATGATTCACTTAACAATTCAACAGACATTTGATGCAAAGAAATATCACTTTTTGCATTCGAGAGTTGAGTTGTTGAACATATGGCTACATGTCAAGCCAAGATCCTCAAATGTCCACCTATGGAAGAAACTGCACGCGCACACACCCACCAGATACCACTACAAAGACTTGAACTGTGAGCTTCCAGAATTTTGCTGACAGATACTCTCACACACTGCATACTGTCAGGCTTCAAACATTTGGCTTGGCTTCATATACTCTTTTGTTCTTGAAAGTTCAAAAATTATTATTGTATTTTTTATTATATTAAGTTGTCTTACAACAGAATGCTGGATATGCTTTTTCATTTTTGCTTTCTAATTTACTAATAGAGTGTTGTTTCTTGCTTATTAGAGATAGTTTTTACTAATTGAGTGTTGTTTCTTGTTTATAATAGATAGTTTTTACTATACTAATTGAGTGTTGTTTCTTGCTTATAACAGATACTCCGTAGTTTTTACTAATTGAGTGTTGTTTCTTGCTTATAACAGATAGTTTCCTTGGGCTGTCAGATTCTGGCTTGGTCTTCAATTATTATAATGATTGGCATGGAAACTAGAATGTACATTAAAGAGTTTCGGTGGTATATCCGGTTTGGAGTGATCTATGTTTTGGTGGGTGAGGCTGTGATCTTGAACCTCATTATTTCAATGATGGAGTTTTATGCAAGGTTAGTGTTAGACATTATACGTGGTTGGATTATATTTAACATGATATTAGGAATTAATGTGCATATTCTTAGGGATTTAATTCCGATCATTACCTTACTTAATATATATCTTCTTGTATAAATATGTGTATTCTTGAACCTGACATATGTGAAAAACATATGGAGTTCTCTATTCAACATGGTATCTGAGTTCCAGACTAAAGATCTTGGTAGGTATTATTTAGGTGTCGAGGTAATACAGAGTAAGAAATGTATATTTTCTCCCAAAGAAAATATGTACTTGATTTATTGACAAAAACAGGGAAACTGGGAGTTAAGCCATGCCATACTCTGTCCGTCCTGATATCGCTTACTCAGTCAGTATTGTAAATCAGTTTATGGCATCTCCAACTGTTGACCATTGGAGAGCTATTGAACAAATCTTGAACTACTTGAAAGGGGCTCCAGAGCATGGAATTGTATTTAAAAAACATAAGACATATGAAGATTGATGCAGACTATGCAAGGTCTAAAGAAAATCGGAGATCTACAACTGGATTTTGTGTCTTCTTTGGTGGGAACTTGATCTCGTGGAAAAGCAAGAAGTAGAATGTTGTCTTATGGTCAAGTGCAGAGTAGAGTACAGAGCAATGGCACAAGCAATTTGTGAAATCTTGTGGACATATCACATTCTGAATGAAATAGGATTCAAGGCTCCTATTCCTGCGAAGCTAATATGGAGAACAGCCTAATTGGGAGAATTAAAAACGCGCATGTGCATATGGAGCATTATGATGCGTGCATATTAAACATGTCACACCTGCTTAATATTCATAAATCAAAATGCTCCATATGCACACACGCGTTTTTAATTCCCCAAATTAATCGCGTTTTTAATTCCCCAAATTAATCTCATCCATAGATCTATTTTTTTTAATGCACTAGATTGGTTCTCATGGACTCATGGGGAGATTGGTTCTCATAGAAATAATCAAATGAGACAACCTCTTCCTGTGAGACCCTCCATAAATGCACAAAAACTACTACAGGAATGCACATAGACTAGATTGTGTGCAATTCGCTCAGCATGAATGCACACAAAAGCTTGTGTACATTTTTGCGAAGGGTCTCACAGGAAGAGGTGGATGCACTTGAATATTAGTCTATATATATATATATATATATATATATATATATATATATATATATATATATATATATATATATATATATAAGAAGCAAAAGATAATGTTTTCGCCATTAGTTTGTTTGTTTTGTTTTGTTTTGTTTTTTGTTTTTCTTTATTGGATATAGAATTTGAATATTGGTTATATAAAAAAATGTGTTTCATTTCAATATTATCGCATTTAGTTTGACTTAGGGATACTTGGAAAAGTAATTGATTCATTGTTCTTTTTCATGCATTTGCCCATCTTCCATTTTCTTTTTGTTATCATTACCCAACAACTGTATAAGCAATTGTGCCTTTGACAATGCATATTGTTTTGTGCAAGACCAGTGCTGTGTATGTAGTTTGCAAGAAGTACTCATAATTTATTATATTGGTGCAGGTCTGTTTTCTACATGTATTTGAGTTCACTTATGTGCCAGGTATATCATGTTGTTTTCTTCATGCTTGTTTTTTGAGCTTCTTAAATCATTTTCTATTAAAAATCCTCCTCATCCCATAATGGGCCTCCTCTGAACTAGGATTTTACTTGTTTAACTTTGTTAGATCATTATGTACATTGGCACTTTGTGTTGTATAGAAATCACATAAATATGAAATTTACTTTAGTTTTATTGTAGCTATTTTACTTAATCAGCCAATGTATGAAACATAAAGCTTCATGAAACAATGTTTTATGTTCTGCAAATTTTTTGCACACATTCCTATATGCAAAAATGTATTTGCCCATAATCTGAACTACATATGAGTTTTTGCTCCCTCACGTCATGCCTTTACATAAAGGGAAGTAGCCTAGGTTTAGTGGCCAGTGCTCTCCTATTTTCTGTTAGATCTTAAGTTTAAACCTAGTGAACAATGATGTGCTCAGTTCAATAATGTTTCTAGTGCCTAGCATTAATAATTAACTCCAGTACTCAAAATTAACTGCGTACTTGTGAAATTGATTCAAAGTTTCATCAAATTAAAAGAACGAATAGATTTAAAAAAAAAAAACATGAATAGAAATGAATATTAAGAGTTAAAGCCTTCCTTATGTTCCATAATAGAGTAAGATACACTTTTAAGTTTCTTTGCCGCAGGTCCTATTTGGAGCACTACTTCTTTTTCATGTTCCTCATCTAGATCCATATCCTGGTTATATTCCATTGGGGAGTCAGTCTGCTGATGATAATCAGTATGAAGCACTTTTGGGGAAAGACCACATATGTCCTGAGAGACAAGCGAATATATTTTCAAGTATGCTGACTCTTATTCGTTATTTTGGCTGAGCTTTTTCTGTCCTTTTTATAGGATGTTATGGAATGTATTACTAATGATTATGAAAAGTATATATTATATTAGGTAGCCTAGAGATTTATAGGGATTGGAGTAAGTAGTCACATGGAAAATTATTTTCATATTGGAAGTCTTCTAGCATGTATTTATAGGGCTGTGTATTCCCCTTTCTAACACAAATTTATAAACCATCTATTCACTTTCATACAATATATATTTTCTCATTCCTTGATTCTTCATTTTTGCTCCCGCCTAACTGGCCGGTGGTTGTTATTCTCCACCCACCAGACATTTGGATCTTTCAAATTCAACATGGTATCAGAGCCTTTAAGATAATTTTTTTTCGCTCCGTTGTCGTCACCGCCCTCCTGGGGAGGGGAGGAGCACCAGTGTCTTCTGGGTCACTTGAGTCCGTTTGCCTTGGTTCTGGACTTAGTTTGGACCATTGCGTCTTCCGTGACTTCTGCTCTATGGTCAATTTGTCTCGTGCACATTCAGGCTTGAATTATGTATGCATGTGTACTTTGTGATCTGTTTTGTTCGGTTCATTTTGTGTCCATCTGGTGTTTGCCCGTAGTATTGGTGGCGTCCAAGCTTTTGGTTCAGGGGAGGGTCCAATCCAAAGGTTATTCGGTCTACTTTGTATTCACCCGATGTTTGCCCGTGGTATTGGTGGCGGCCAAGCTTCCGATTCAGGGGGAAGGTCTAATCCCAAGCTTGTTCAGACCACTGTGGTGGCGTCCAAAACTTTCGTTTAAGGGGAGTGTCCTAAATGGAATTTGAGTTAGTTTTTTGTATAACAAGTTGGGCATGATTAATATCTATGCTCCAACTTGAGGGGAAGTGTTATGGAATGTACAAGTAATATGGAACCTATATATATTAGGCAGCTTGGAGATATATAGGGATCCTTAAATAACTTATTCCTTCTAATTGTATAACTGATGGTCAAAATAAGGTGCATCCTTCATGTCCTCTAGCATTTGATGATAATGAATTAAGTATCAAAACAATCTACATGGTTCCAAAATAAAGTTAGATGTATTTAGAAATCTCTATAGATATATAAATATAGGTCCTTTTGTACATATTCCATAGACAGAAATACAACTAAACCTTTCCACTTTCACATAGATCAATAACCTCCTTGTCAACAGGTCTCCTCTCTATAGATAATCATCCCGTATTTATTTTTAACTTATATGTCAATTAATTATTTGTAATTTGTTAAACCTACTCCTTTTCGAAACGAGGGTCCTGTTGTTGATAATTGGAATACCTCTTGCTAATGCAGGAATTTATTTTGGATGGATGACTCCACTCATGAAACTAGGCTATAAGAAACCAATCAATGAAAAGGATGTTTGGATGTTGGATACATGGGATCGGTCTGAGACTCTAAGTAGAAAGTTTGTATTGGGCTGTTTCTCTTTCCTTCAATCCTTACTTTTAAAACTATATTATAGTTGTTTAACTCAACTTTATGCTTCAAAACTTTTAGATTCCTAATGTGTTGGATGGAAGAATCTCAGAGGTCAAAACCATGGCTGTTACGTGCATTAAACAATAGTCTTGGAGGCAGGTATAGTTTTCAATACATTGTTTGTGTAATCTCACTGGCTTATGATTCACAAAGCAAGTATGGATAATGTATATACACATCTCTTATTTCTTTTCTATTTTATACAGGTTTTGGTTTGGAGGCCTCTTCAAAGTAAGCTACTAGCTCTTAATGATTTATTTTACTATTCATTTACCATTCTTCTCTCAATTTACTTTGAATTTGTCTGTTGAATAATAGGAAACCCTAGTCCTATTCGTAGTAGTAGGCTTGGTTTCTTGTTATTATTAGGAGTGGGTTTAGCCTAATGTTCCTATATATATAGGATCTCTATATAGTTGAATATACAGAAACACACATACAGACAATCTGTTGTAGTCCTTTATTTTAGTATATTCTTTCTATTCTCTCTTTCTTTTGTTTCTCACATATTTTGTTTCCGCCTTACTAGCAGGTGGTGGCTATTTGCCACCCCCCACACCCAGACCTTTCAATTTCATCATCTATCACCATAGTGAAGGATTTCAAAATTTTTTCTCTTAATTGGATTATTGGTTTGATAAAAAATCTTTAGCACATTTGCCTCCTCAAGTTTATAGCTCTCAATGGGACTACTAAATAATAAAAGTTTTAAACTTGTCAAATACTTATTCTTTGTTGATGAATTTTTTACCAGAAAACTTCAAAGAAATTTCTTGCTTCCAACCTTAGCTCATCATTGTAACAGTTTTGTTACCTTCTTTTTTCTTGCTGTCATTTTAGTTCCGCTGTAATTGATATTAAAAGCTCGCTTTCTGATACTAATTTGAATCCCTACGATAAGGTCAGAGATTACAATGTTTTGTTTCCATATTCATAATGTACTCAATGGTTTCTTCTTATGGAATGATCCTCAGGTAGCCAGTGATCTTTGTCAATTTGTGGGACCAGTTTTACTGAATAAGCTCTTACAGGTAATATTGTACAAAACCGTTGATGGTGTGAATTTTCTTTAATTGTTACTTTTAGTCTATTGCTGATGGATGCCTGTTACATCTGCTCTAAAGCCACTTGAATTTCAATTGAACTACTAAAAAGTTCATGTCTTTCTGTTGTGTGATTATGTTTCCTGTCATGCACATTGTTCTTCTATCAATACACATGAACACACACAATGGCCAAGCTACTTAGGGGCTAGCTAGCTATGAGCTTCTAGGGATGTTAGATAGAGTAACTCTTATTTTAAGAGCTTTTTCTTTTAATCCTGCTTGTGCAAATTAACCACATTATTGAAATATCATCCGAAATTAGTGTAAATCTTTATAACCAACTTGATGTTACTTGCAGTCCCTACAACAAGGTGATCCAGCTTGGGTTGGCTACTTATACGCCTTCTTTATTTTCCTTGGGGTGGTAAGATCTAAATCTTTTCAAACACACTTTGAAAACCCCAAAAATAGTTATGGTTTAGTTACATTTGTATAATATGGATTGCCTTAATTCTTTGTAACCTTCATCTAGGTCTAAGATAGTAAAATGTTCTCTTAAGTTTCACTTTAATTATAATTCATCACATGCTCTGTCTAAGATATGTATATAAAGAAATGAGCTTTTAGTTATATTTTATATGTTTTAATGCTATCATGTGAATAACAAGAAATCTTTAGCATTTTTGTGTGTGTGTGTTGATAATTAAAAGATATGGTATTTAGCAAATAAAGTGTCCCTAATGTGAGCAAAACATGTACCTGAAATGTCAAAAACTAGAAAGGAAACAACAGGATCTTATAAAATGTTGCCGTGCATTTTGGACGTGTTAGAGATTTGAATGGATTGGGTATGTGTTCAGGTGGCATCCCTTGAGTTGTCTAATTGTATATGCTTCTTAATCGGAGGATATTAATTTAATGTAGACAAATCCTTTTGGACTAAGCCACTTTTTCATCCTGTGGTTAAAAAGATGTAGCAGAAATTACATTAATGGACTAGAGACTTAGCCAAGAACAGTAGTATCATCTCTGTATTCAGTTTTAAGTAATACAAGTTAAAGTATTTCAGTGACTTTCTAGTTGAAACTTGATTGGAACTTAATAACCCTATCCCTAACATGTGATCCTGAATTTTTGGTCCAGTCATTAGGAGTGCTATGTGAAGCACAGTACTTTCAGAATTGCATGCGTGTGGGTTTCAGGCTAAGGTCGACTTTGGTAATCATCTTTCTTCTATGAATACATATGCCATCTATTGTTTCAGATCAGTTCTTTTATGTTTTTGCCTGCCATGATCTTTTCCTTGAGTTTGATCTTAGTATTTGATTTTCTCAGAAGTGTCACTGTGTTATGTGCTCACGTCACGGGCAAGAAAACATAAAGGAAAAAGAGCAAATAATTAAACTACCTAAACTAATTTGAAGACTAAGAGTAATAAGTTAAATAACTATTTAGTAATTCTAAATAAATATTTAGTAGTTTCTTAATAACTATTTAGCAGCTTCTAAATATCTAAGCTATGTAATGTAATTTTAATAAAATAAGACTTCCTAAATAATCACACTTCCCAACATGTACCACACTGTTTGTTGGTTAATGTAGGAACAAGCACTGAATAAAAGCTTTAGCGTATCTTGAGTCCTGTTCAGAAGATAGTCTTCAACCAACGATTGGATTTTTATCTAGTGGAGACTACATAATAGAATATAATATAATGGAAGAAAAAATAGAAAACAAAGAATTGAAAATGAATAACAAACTAATTTTAGAGTGAAATACTGAAATAACAAACTACTTCGGAGTACCATCTAAAATGGTAACTGTTGAGATTTGCATAAACATTAATTTGGCTATTTTATTCTGTTCAGGTAAAAAGGATGTATACTCACCCTTTGTTTTTGAAGGCAAAATAGAAGTTTAAGTTCTTTTTCATTGGTATTTCATTAACTTTTTTTTATCAATTATGATCATCAGACCATTCTCGCTTGTCTACCACTAATCTACATTAAAGTACTAATTGCAGGAAAGCTGGTTGTATTCCTTTATTTTTAAGAATGTATGCTGTCAAAATATTCACCTACCTGCTTAACATTTAGGTGGCTGCTGTGTATCGCAAATCCGTAAGGTTAACACATGAGGGTCGCAAGCAGTTCCCATCCGGAAAAATAACAAATATGATTACAACAGATGCTAATGGACTTCAGGTATGCATAAATTATGCTGCATTTATCCCTACTCTCAGTCTCAAAATCTTTTTCAATTTTCCTCCAAATATTGAATTGGGTATGTGCTATGTTTGTAGAAATTTTATTGGGTAGGACCTTGGACAAATATTTTCCATACAAATGAAAATTCACATTCATTTACTGGTCCTTCATTTTTAAAATGCACATTCACTAAGGAGTTCCCTTTTGATTATTCACTAAGGAGCACCATTTTGATGTCATGATTCAAGTTCGAACAACAGGACTGAACCCATTTAAGTTTTAAGGGTTGAGTTCAGTTTCTGAACAGACTCTTAACTTGAAGAACATTACTCCTAGGATATACTTGAAAGCACCAGAATTTTGCTAGTCTTTTGAAAACAAATTAGCATTCATATATGTGTCTGTGTATTTGTTTAAAGACGTTCAATATAATTATGATTTGTACAACTAAGTGCATCGAGTTCTCAAAAAACTGGGAATTACTGTTGAATAGGGATTTGTTGCATTGGATAAATAGCAATGATGATAAATCTCATTATTTCATGTGTGCCTTCTTCTAGGAATCTCTTGAATTCTGCAGCAGCATATAATAGTTATTGTATGGAATTTTGAGAAGATAGCATATGGAACTCATTAAAACAGGATAATATTAATTCTGAAATTTCATGTAAAACATTACTTCATGAATATGCAGTAGAGTCAGCTAATGTGAATCTTAAAATTTTCAGCAAATATGCCAACAACTTCATGTTTTGTGGTCAGCTCCATTTCGAATTACTATTGCCATGGCTCTTCTATACCAGCAATTAGGTGTGGCTTCACTTCTTGGTGCTCTTGTTTTAGTCCTGATGCTCCCTTTACAGGTAAATGTGGCGCTCCTGCCTTTTGAATGAGTAAAATACTATTCAAAAGTTCACTCTCTTTTTATCCTTTTTGGATTTCTATATTTTCTACATTTCTTTCATGATAAAATAAAGCAAGAATCAATTGTAAAATCATAGGAACCACTTAAGAATTATGATTTACATATAATGAAGAAATTCTGAAAATTCTTGCATTGAGCTAATGGAGATTACAGTAGCATATATGCAACCTACTCTAATAAAGGAAAGAACTAATTAGCTTAATGCTTTTCTTAAAATCTGGTAACTGAATCAAGAAACTGATTCGAAGATATTGAAAATCACCCTCAATCTCTCCATTATTCCTAACATATTTTTCTAAAATAAATTCCCTAACTTTAACTCCCTACTATTCAACATTCCCCCCCAAGCTACGGAATATATATCATGTAATCCCAGCTTGCAAATTAAGTGTTCAAAGTTAGGTCTTGGTAGAGCCTTCATGAGGATGTCTGCAGTTTGTTGTTTGGTAGGAATGTAGTAATGTAGTTCAATTAATAGTCTCACTAGTCACCTTCTTTGTAATGAAGCATCGATCAATTTCAATGTGCTTAGTCCTATCATGATGAACAGGATTCTTTGATATGCTAATAGCTGCTTGATTGTCACACATCATTAGAATAGGAGATGAACTCGTCCCAGTTCATTGAGAACTCTTTTTATCCAAATCCCTTCACAATCAACATTTGAGTACATCTCAATGTCACGATTTTCTTTCTTTCTGAAAAATAAGCCTTTCCCTGGTGTCATCTTCAAGTATCTAAGAATTCTATAGACTGCCTCCATGTGTCTCTCTGTAGGGCTGTGCATGAATTGACTTACAACACTCACTGCAAAACTAATATCTGGTCGAGTGTGTGAAAGATAAATCAAGCCTCCAACAAGTCGTTGATACCTCCCCCTATCTACAGGTGCACTTTCGTTTTCAATGCCAAGTTTATTTTGACTGTCCATAGGAGTATCAACCGGCTTACATCCAAGCATGCCGGTCTCCTTGAGAAGATCTAAAATGTATTTCCTTTGAGAAACAATAATGCCTTGCCTTGATCTAGCCACTTCCATCCCAAGGAAATATTTTAGATTTCCAAGATCTTTAACCTCAAATTCTTTTGACAAACACTTCTTCAAATTCTGTAATTCTTCCACATCATTCCTAGATAGAATAATATCATTGACATAGACTATTAGTATAGCAAATTTTCCTGTAAGAGATTTCTTAACAAACAGAGTATGATTAGACTGACCTTGTTTATAGCCAAGCTTCAAAATCACCTTTGTGAATCTATCAAACCAAGCTCGGGGGGATTGTTTAAGGCCATACAAGGACTCCTTGAGTTTGCAAACTTGGTTCTTTGCCATACCTCCTTTGAAACCAGGTGGGATTTCCAAGTAGGATTTCCATGTAGACTTCCTCTTCAAGGTTACCATTTAGAAAATCATTTTTTATGTCCAACTATTGCAAGTACCAATCTTGGTTGACAGCTAATGAGAGAAGAATTATGATAGTGTTAAGTTTTGCAACATGAACAAAAGTCTATTGATAATTGTTAGAAGTTTGTTAGAGGCTTGCTCTCAGCTACCCATTTGAAATTCAAATGAGTGGCTGGTCTTCTATTAGACTGTATACATATATGCTTCTCTGTACAGCTTAGAGTTCATTGAGTGTTCAATACATACATTTCACTACACAGAGTTCTACAATAATCTTATCCCATAGGATTGTGTAAATCCTCTAGCCACCAGCCGAGCCTGGAATCTCTCAATTGTTCCATTTGCTTTATACTTTATGGTGTAAATCCACTTGCAACCCACAGGTCTTTTCCCAATTGGCAAATCAGTAATAATCCATGTTCCATTCTTTTCAAGTGCATCAATCTCATCTTGTACTGCTTTCTTCCATTCTGTATTCTGTAATGCCTCTTGAATTGTGTTGGGAATCTGAATATCAACAAGTGAAGTAAAAAATGCTTTGTAAGATGGCGACAACCACATAAGTAACATAATTCCCAATTGGATGACTTGTACATCTCCTAACACCCTTCCTCAATGCAATTGGCATGTTAGAGTCATCTATACTAGGACTGGGTAATTCTCCACCCCTATCCAAACCCATGTTCTCCTTAAGAGGACTTGAAATTGAGTCAATGCCTTGGCCACATGTTGGCTGTGATCCGTGCTCTAACTCCTGTCTTTTTCTTCCTCCTAATGTAAACTTTATCATTAGCAAGTTGTGAAGCCACAGAAGTAATGCATACGGGGGACTGAGTAGGCACCGAAGAAGAAACATCTAGTGACACGGGAGACTGAATAGGCATCGGAGAAGAGACATCTAGTGGCATAGAAGACTGGATAGGCACAACAGAAGAAACATCAAGTGTGGGCGAGTCTTGTGTAGAATCAATAACCATAGGTTGATAAGGCATGGGTTGAGAAGAATTTAGTGACTCTGAATGGCCAAAGGCTACAGACTCAAGAAAGGACTCCCAAATTTGATGTTCATTCATGCTCTCCCCCTAAACATGAGATTTGGGATAAAATGATATATGTTCAAAGAAAGAGACATCCATAGTGGTGTAAAACTTTTTGGTGGTTAGAGAATAACACTTGTAGTATCCTTTTTTGTGTTGGGGTATAACCTAAGAAAATACACTTATTGGCTCTAGGATCAAATTTGCTACGGTGTTGGGAATACACATGAGCAAATGCCATGCAACCAAGAGATGTCTATTCTTTCATTCAGCCACTCCATTTTGTTGGGGGGTGTTAACACGAGAGCTTATATGGATAATCCCATGACTTTGTAGATAGGTATTGAGACTACTAGTGAAGTAGTCTCTAGCATTGTCTGATTTGAGTATCTGAATCTTAGAGTTATATTGGGTTTGAATCATAAGATTAAAGGTTTGAAAATTTTTCCCAACCTCTGACTTGTCTCTCATAAGAAAAAACCCAAGTTACCCGTGTATGATCGTCAACAAATGTCACAAACCATCGATTGCCAGAAACAGTTTTTATCTGTGAGGGACCCCACACATCACAAGTTACCCGTGTATGATCGTCAACTAAAAGCAGTGGGAGGTTTGTATGGAATTCGAGGATAAACTGTTCTAGTATGCTTGGCAATCTGACAGATTTCACAATGAAAAAATCGAGTTCTATTGGCAAATTGTTTTGGAAACAATTTAGCAAGGTACACAATGCTAGGATGACCAAGAAGATAGTGTAACAATATGATTTCACTTCTTTATTGACACTGGAATTAGACACAGAAGAAGATTCTAACATACTTTGAGATTGGGCACAACTTTCTTGAGAAACTTGATTTGAGGATTGATAACATGAGAAGAGATAGAGCATGGAGCACAAAAGCACTACTGCCAATCATCTTCCCTGATTTCAAGTCCTGAAAAACACACAAGTCTGGATAAAATTTAGTAACACATTGAAGATCACAAGTCAATTTGCTATTGGACAAAAGATTAAAATCCAAGTTTGGAACATGTAGGACAGAGTTCAGATACAACTCTTTAGTAAGTTGAATGGAACCTGTCCCAACAATTTTTGAACTTGAACCATCAGCAATACGAACAAATGAGTGACCACTACTTGGCTTGTAATTTTGGAGAAGAGTAGCATATCCTGTCATGTGATCAAAAGCGCTTGTGTCAACTATCCACAACCTCATTCCTCCTTTGTTAACAGTGAAGGTTGTATGTGAATCCGTTTGAGCCACCATACCAGTCCTAGTAATGCTACCATTGCCATTTGGACTGAATAGTTGTGTCTTGTGATGAAAATAAGAGAGGAATCACTGCCACTGGTTGAAGTTTCTGAACTGCTTCCTGCTTCTGAAGTAGTGATGTTGAAAGTTTGAGATGAGGCCATTCCATATTTTGTCATGGCTTGAGAATTGAGAAAAGTAGGCCAAGAAAAACAATAGCCTGAAGGTACTAACGTTCAGAAACCCAGCTCTAATACCATTAAGAAATTCTGAAAATTCTTGCACTAATGGAGATTACAACAGCATATATACAACCTACTCTAATAAAGAAAAGAACTAAATAGCTTAATTCTTTCCTTAAAATTTGGTAACTGAAAATCAAGAAACTGATTTATAGGAGATACTGAAAATCACCCTCAATCTCTCCATTATTCCTAACATATTTTCCAAAAATAAATTCCCTAACTTTGACTCCCTACTATTCAACATATAAGAAGAGTGAGGGGGTATGATACTTTTGTTCAATGCATGCCTACTGCTGATTTCTTGCCATCTTCAATCTGCTTTCAAGTGTTTCTTATTCTCTTGCACTGATTTGACATGACTCAATTTATTTTATTGATACAGACTTATATTATTAGCAATATGCGAAGACTATCCAAAGAAGGATTGCTTCGCACTGACAAAAGGGTTGGCATTACAAATGAAATTCTGGCTGCCATGGATGCAGTGAAGTATGGTTCTTTTAACTAATGTTACTTGTTTTTTTTTTTTTTTTTTTTTTTTTTTTTTTTTTTTTTTTTAATGTTTTATCTCTTTCGATCATTCACAATGGTCTTGGCTTTGTGCTGAAATATTAGATGTTATGCGTGGGAGAAGAGTTTCCAATCCAAAATTCAGAGCATGAGGAATGATGAACTTTCATGGTTTAGAAAAGCACAAGTTTTGTCAGCAGTATGACTTTCTCAATTTTACAAGATAGTCATAGGCTTCACAGAATACAATTTATTCCATTATCTTTAACTCTGGTTGTGTTCTCTCACTCTACAGTGCAATAATTTCGTATTGAACAGCATCCCAGTTCTCGTGACAGTGATTTCATTTGGAATGTTTACTTTGCTTGGTGGAGATTTGACGCCTGCTAGAGCATTTACATCACTTTCCTTGTTTGCAGTTCTTCGGTTCCCTTTGAACATGCTTCCCAATATAATAACTCAGGTTCTTTTTCTTTTGCTGTCAACTTGTCTTGTTATTTTTATTCAAGGACTTCATTTCCTCTCTGATTTAACTCTCTTTCTCTCAATAGAATCTTCTTTTCTTATATTCAAATGTGTGTGTAGTATTGACACCTTATTTTATTTTATTTTTTTATTACAATAGAATACAATTTTATACAAATGAGAGTGTTACTACATGGCGTGCACAACATTTGTTTGCACGTATCTGCTGTAACTTATCCCACATTCTAAGAGCAGTGTTCAATTTGAAACTAATTATGTCAGGGAACTGATAGAAACTGAAAAGGTGAAGTACCAGTAAGTTTCAGAAAATATGAATCAAATATTGTTATAAACAAATAGCTTATTGTTCTTGAAGTTTTATCATATGTTTTTAGTGGCAATATAGGTATGTGTGCTCAATGTTTACTTCTCCGGAGCTGAAAAGGATTGACTGATAAGTTGGCTAAAATGTCAATTTGACATAGTAAAAATACATACATAATAACTGATGGACTTGAACTCAACATTTTTGTGGCATTGCATGACTATGAGAGTTTTTCCGTGAATTGTTCATGAATTATTGTTAGTGTAAGAGGCTAGTGGACCAAGCTATCATTCAAGATAGTAAAGGGAGCTTAATGGAGAAATATACACTATGTAACCAACTCCAATTAGTGTGGAATTAAGCCTGCACTGAATTGAGTTCATCTAGTTTGCTTTTCCTGCCTGAAGTTCTAAATTTCTTGAAATTTGTAGGCTGTAAATGCTAATGTGTCCGTACAGCGGCTGGAGGAACTTTTCCTTGCTGAAGAGAGAATCCTTTTACCTAATCCACCTCTTCAACCTGGGCTTCCTGCAATCTCAATTAAGGACGGCTACTTTTCATGGGATCCTAAGGTCAATTCTGTCTCTATCTGTTCGTTGTGCAGCTTGGTATATCAAATTGTTTGCAATTTCTCAAGTATTTGGGTGGTATTTAATTGGCGGTTTTAAGTCCATCTTGAAAAACCTTGTCCAGAAATCAAAATAAGATCCCTTAAGATCTTATGTATGTATAACTATTGGAAGCATGTAATAGATTTAACACTTTTTGCTATAAAGTTACTTTCATTCAGACATTTTTTTATGACTATGGCATATTCTCACCAAGAATGAGCTCTAAGAAAAACAAATTGTTTAGAAATCAGTGTCTGGAATATGTTTTCTAGATTACCCCTTTTAAGTTTCCATGTTCTACATTAATATGTGAGTTTTTATATAGTTCAATTGCATTATAAGGAATGGCATGACACTAACCAATATCCTCATATCTTATTTTCTGTTCTTGTCAGGTATATGAGTCTAATCTTTGCAGTTTACAGTGGCTTGCTTTTCTTGGATACTTCATGTCTACTTGATTAATTTAATGAAGGACTGTTAACATGTATATTTTATATTATGATGCTATGTGTATTTGCAATACCCACATCTGTATGCTATATGATATGATTATGTTCCTAGATTTAGGACTTAGTAATAGTATCCCACATCTGTTATTTAACATAGATTAGCTATTGATGTTTATTACTCCGTATATATTCATTCTATTCTCTACATTCTTAAATCACAAGTTATATCAACAGTATTCAGTTCGCACCTACACACACCCTCCTCCATTCCTATCCTTTTGAGTTTTACTGAATTGAGATGATTGGTGCTGGAAAAAAATGGACTATTTTACTGAATTCAAACTCTTTTGTTAAATGT
Source organism: Ipomoea nil (assembly GCF_001879475.1). NCBI lineage: Eukaryota > Viridiplantae > Streptophyta > Magnoliopsida > Solanales > Convolvulaceae > Ipomoea > Ipomoea nil. The sequence continues at coordinate 682,801 of NW_017617459.1, forward strand.
GAACAAAGTTTGTAAAATTCTACTTTTATAGGCGAAGAAGCCCACACTATCAAATATAAATTTGGATATTCCAGTCGGCATGCTAGTTGCTGTTGTAGGTGGGACCGGCGAAGGAAAGACATCTCTAATATCAGCAATGCTTGGGGAGCTTCCTCCATTGGGCAATGCAAATGTTTCCCTTAGAGGAACTGTTGCATATGTTCCTCAAGTTTCGTGGATTTTCAATGCTACTGTGAGTTTTCCAGACCCTCTTAATATTTTCACTAGCCATAATATGTAAGCACTTCCATTCTTGGTGACTGTAAGTAATTCAATTGTCTTAAATTTAAATCCTTTTTGCAGGTACGCAAAAACATATTATTTGGGTCTAGTTTTGAACCAACACGATATTGGAAGGCCATAGATGTCACCGCAATGCATCATGACCTTGACTTACTTCCAGTTAAGTTAGTGGACTCTCAGTAAGTTTTTACAGATATTTAGTTTCCACTCTTCACTAATGTGAGCTTGAAATTTCTAATTTTTCTTACACCTTTTAGGGTCGAGATCTTACAGAGATTGGAGAAAGAGGGGTGAATATTAGTGGAGGACAAAAGCAAAGAGTTTCCATGGCAAGGGCTGTCTACTCAAACTCTGATGTATACATCTTTGATGACCCCTTAAGTGCTCTAGATGCGCATGTTGCCCAACAGGTAGTTATATACCTATTTTTCCTGCTATAAAATAAATAGGCACATTTGTGATTTATTGTGAATAGATATTGTGGGAACAGTAGAGGAAAAGGAAGAAATGATGCTTTATTTCATTGTATATGTCTCTAGTACTCCAGATTACAACCATATATATAGGCATAAAGAAAGGCATATGAAAGGGCATAATAAATGCTGAAAAACTACTTATCTTCTCAAAGCTACAACTTCCTAGAGTAGAGTAAATATGACTGCCTATTTCCAACAGATATGATAAAAAGAATAGAACTTTTCCCGAAGGGTTTTAAAGTACCTATTCATAGGTAATGCACACAATGAAAGATGACCCTTCTGTGAAGGTTTTTACTATGCGTCTTCCTTATGCAAGGCCTTAGCTCCAGAAAATTTAGCTAATATTATCTGGGACTTTCCATTTGGTGTAAGTGGCAAACCATGCAGTAGAGATAAGAGCTGCTGCCTAAGTTTTTTGTGCCATTTGTACCATATTCCATCTTCTAATACTTGAGAATCAAGCTGGAATCTTATAGGAATTTCCATGCTAATAGGAGTTAAAAAGTTGGCAAGCATCAGAACTTCGAAAAGCTAAGCTCTGTGTATATATATGGAAGGGACTCATTTGACTTAAGCTTATTAATTGAGTGAACTCTACACAAATATAATTTGATATGCTGCTCAAAGTGTTTGTTACTAAAAGAGTAATATAGTAATGTAGGAATTATGTCCATAGGTATGAGAATCAATATTTAGTTCATTACCTTATTTAGGGATTCTCTCATGTATATATAGCCATATAGGACCTCATTTTTCCTTGTGATTAATAGAAAGTACCTTTTTCCAATCCTATGTTTACAATGTTTTTTCAGGTTTTCAATAACTGTATAAAAGAAGAGTTGCAAGGGAAGACTAGAGTGCTTATAACAAACCAGCTACATTTTCTTCCTCATGTAGACAGAATTATTCTGGTATGTGACGGTGTGGTTAAAGAGGATGGAACTTTTGAGGAGCTTTACAGAAATGGCACACTTTTTCAAAAGCTAATGGAAAATGCGGGGAAGATGGAGAACTGCAGTGATGCAAGAGATGGAAAAAATAATAGTGAATCTTCACAGACTTCTACTATCGTGGTGCCGGAGCAGCTAAATGATGCAACCTCAATGGCCAAAAGGAAAGAAGGTAAATCTATTCTTGTCAAACAGGAAGAACGGGAGACAGGTGTTGTAAACTGGAATGTGTTAACGAGGTAATACATAATTTATGATTTTAGATTATAAACTTAACTTTTCAATTTGACCTCAATGTTTTTATTGGGTAAAGTTAGTGTGTTTGAGAATTTAACCTACACAACTTTATCTGTAGAAGATGTAACCTTTGTTATAATCCTGGTAATTATAACAACTTAATACAAAAGAAAGGTTCTTTAGGAGACTTGTGCTAGCAACGTAAACTACTTTCCTATTCTGTGTTCTGTATTATAATTACTGTTTTGCCTTCTCTCTCTCTCTCTCTCTCTCTTTTTTTCCAGGTATACAAATGCTTTGGGAGGACTTTGGGTGGTCATGGTATTGTTCTTCTTCTATACTATGACAGAAGTTCTCAGACTACTAAGTAGCACATGGTTAAGTGTGTGGACTGAAAAAAGCACCTCAAAGGACTATGTAGCTGCCTTCTATATCTTAATTTATGCTTTGGTATCATCTACACAGGTATAACTTCTATGCAGCCTGTAACAACTGGCATTAATTGAATATTATGCCGCTAACTGTGTGATAATTGTGAAGCTTGCTGTACTGTAAGCTTCAATAAAGACTGTAATTTTCTGATTCTTTTTCCAACATGTATAGGTGTTAGTATCCTTGGGAAACTCTTTTTGGTTGATCATATCTAGCCTTAATGCCGCTAAACGACTTCATGAATCAATGCTTCATTCTATACTCAGAGCCCCTATGGTATTCTTCCACACTAACCCCATTGGGCGAATCATCAACAGATTTTCAAAAGATCTTGGTGATATTGATCGCAATGTTGCAAGTTCTGTTAATCAGTTTCTCAGCCAAGTATGGCAACTTCTCTCAACTTTTGCACTCATAGGTGCTGTCAGCACTATATCCCTCTGGGCAATAATGCCACTTATGATACTATTTTATGCAGCTTATCTGTATTACCAGGTTGGCCAAACCTTATCCTTTCCTTTTTTTTTTTTTTTTTTTTTTTTTTTTTTTTTTTTTATACTTTTTCCTCTTTTACTCTCAATACATGAAACTTCCAAAACCAAAGAGGGTATATAATTGTATTGGTTGGTGAAAACAAGTAAAACACTTCATCAAACATGTGCCATGCACATATTTCAGTAGTTTTGTTTAAACTTTCTTTTCTTTAGATGATTTGTTTACATATGTAGAGCTATAATTTGCAGAAAATAGAAAAGAGTTGTGCTTGAACTTTCATTATAGTATTTCCAATTGTTAGGTAATATGTGATTTTTGACACTATAGTAAATTAACCACCCAGAACATTCCTGGAAGCCACTAGATGAGCTGCTCCCACTTCAAAATATGAATCTGCATCAAAAAAATTTATTTTTTTCTCATTATCAAGCATGTGCATAAAAAATTAGCTCAATATGTTTTATTTGGACATTGTTATTGGTACTTCTGGTTTTGTTATTGAAAATCTCATGCAAATTTTGTTACTGAATGGATATCATTGTAATCCCTGAACTGCCCCAGTGGAAACAGCTGGCAAGAACCTTTTACTCAATTGTACACAAATTGCAAAATCAAGTGATTTCAAGTTTTTAATCTGTTTACATTACCAGCAATAACCATGCTTTATTATTGAAACTAAAACAAAATATTTTTAGATTAAAAGTAATGATATGGGTTGAAACTACAACAAAATATTTTTAGATTAAAAGTAATGATATGGGTTTTATATGGGGTCGGAGAAACTGACAAAATAAATATGATATATTTTATTGAACTTTTTAATTAATGGTGGTTTTAGACATTAAAGTGATCGGTAATTTATTATTTGATATTAAATTCTCAGTTTTGGAGCCACATTTATGAATAAACCATACTTTTCTTGATTTGCATTTTTTTCATTCCTCTGTGGCTTTGTTGCAACTTTTGTTTGATCAAACACTGCTTTTATATTTCACACTATTAAGCATGCTGCTCTGTCACATCACATCACATCACATCATTTAGTGTACTTTCTTGTGTTTTTGTTATAATTGTATTTCATTGGACTCTGTTGATATAAATTTTTAACTATTTATATATGTTTCACAGAGCACAGCTCGTGAAGTAAAACGTCTGGACTCTATTACTAGGTCTCCTGTATATGCACAGTTTGGAGAAGCTTTAAATGGTTTATCTAGCATCCGTGCATATAAAGCATATGACCGATTGGCAAGCATTAACGGCAAATCTATGGACAACAATGTGAGATTCACTCTTGTTAACATAAGCTCTAATCGCTGGCTAGGCATAAGGCTTGAAACATTGGGAGGTGTCATGGTATGGTTGACAGCAACATTTGCTGTCATGGAGAATGGAAGAGCAGAAAATAAGGTTGCATTTGCTTCTTCAATGGGGTTGCTGCTAAGTTACAGCCTAAATATTACAACTCTGCTCGGTAATGTTTTTAGACAAGCAAGCAGAGCTGAAAATAGTCTAAATGCAGTTGAGCGTGTTGGGACCTATATAGATTTGACATCAGAAGCTCCTGACGTTATAGAGAGCAACCGTCCTCCACCAGGATGGCCTTCATCTGGATTAATCAAGTTTGAGGATGTTGTGCTACGTTACAGATCTGAACTTCCTCCTGTCCTCCATGGCTTGTCCTTCACAATCTCTTCAAGTAAAAAAATTGGAATTGTTGGAAGAACTGGGGCTGGAAAATCCAGCATGATAAATGCATTATTCCGGATTGTAGAACTCCAGAAAGGAAGAATCTTGATTGATGACTATAACATTGCTAGTCTTGGATTGACAGATCTTCGCAGTGCTCTCAGTCTCATACCACAGACTCCAGTTCTTTTCTCAGGTGTGTATGTCTTTTTTGTCATTACGGTTCTGTTTTCTCATATTCTCATGCTTGTTTGCGTTTGTAGTTTGTACTTGCTATGATATGATACTTGTACTTGCTTCAGTAATGGTATATAGAAGCATGCTAGTCTATCATTATCTGGTGCACATATACAAGCATTATATCTTGCTGAATTTCTAAGGTGCACACATATGATCCTCTTGTTCCTTCACCTATTTATGTGTACCTACTACAATTGAGGAAATTGTGCTATATTTATGAGCCTCAGCCCTCAGAAGGTAAATCCAAGCTGAGAGTCTTGCTTTCTTTTGGCTGTATTCACTTAATTGTTACAGTATGTGTCAAGATTAACTGATTAAGTTCCTGCTAAGCTGAGGATATTTAGAGAACAAGTCAGGATTAATTTTCTTATTCTGGGGTTCTTTTTTACTATATGAAGTTATTATTGCTTAAAAACCTGAAATGGTGGGACTGATCTGTCTAAAAAATACTAATATTTTACAGATTGTTAAGTCATTCTCATGACCATTCATTCCTGCTTTTTAGGAACTCTCCGGTTTAATCTTGATCCTTTTAATGAACACAATGATGCTGACCTTTGGGAAGCACTAGAGCGTGCACACTTAAAGGAAGCCATAAGGAGGAATGCTTTTGGTCTTGATGCAGAGGTACGATTTCTTTCTCCCTCTCTCCTTGTTTAGAGTCCCACATTGAAAAAATAAGAGAGAACATATAGGCTTATAAGGCCATGGGTTAGAATAGCTAATTGATTGGATTCAATTTTTTTTAGTGTGGTTTAACCCACAGTCTTTCTTCTCTGGAGCTGTGGTGAATGCTAGTATGGTACATATGATGTATTTATCATATCTCCACAATGAAAGTGATTAGAGAAACCCCTTGACATGATGGTTGGGTTTTGTTGAGATCCCAAACTCCCCAACTCTTCTTACGAAAAATACTGTCTAGAGAATACTCAAAACCAGTTTGAGATCATAAGACTAACATGAAAAAATTCATTCAGACTTCTAGCTAAAAACCAGTTTTTCAGCTTCAAGCTTTCGAAAAGTAATTTGCCCTTTGAATTATGAAACTTGTTGAAATTGATTAATTAATAGCCCTGGCAGGTGTCTAATAGCCACCACCTGCTCCTGCTAGTAAGGCGAAAGCTACGTATATGTTAAACAATAAACTGAATTATATATTTCTATATGTTTTGTGTGTCAATGTACAAGGAAGTATAAGAGTTATTTATATTAGACAAGAACTAATCTTAGCCATAGGTTTCAAATACCTAAAACTAAGGCTAAGAGAGATCCTCTCAACTAACACCCTATTTCTCTAACACTCCCCCTCAAGTTGTAGCATCCAACTTGTTACATATGTATCACATGAACCATAGGACTCCACACCTAGACTCATAAGCCCAAGTCTTGAACCACTCGAACCTTCGAACCACGCTGTGCCAAACCAGTCCACAACGCACCTTGTCGCATCAACAATGCTTCTACGGAGCCAACAAAAGCTAGGCCAATCACCATAGCGCCGCACCTGCCTCTCACTCCCCACACCCTTATCACCGCTGCCTAACACCACAGCGTACCTGCCTCTCACTCCACAAACCCTTAGCACTGCTAGACCACAGTGCACCTGTCCCTCTCACCATGCACCCTTATCAACGCTGCCTAACACTACAGCGTTTCCCTGGTGCATGCACGTAAACTGATTCACTCTGAATCACTCTTCAGCCGTCGGCCTCCCCCGCGGTATGCCAGGTCCACCCCACTCCTGGCACCTGTGCTGCCCACTCCTGCAACACCCCTGTTTACGCACACTGAACAAGCTGCACTTGACTCAACTCAGACCCTAGAATTGCTCCCATACCAAGTTAACTTAAAGCGACAAACTATGATAAACAAAATACAAAGCTCAAGACTTATTAATACGAATACGATAAACAAAAGAAAACTACTGCCTAATTATTCCTCAGCTTCGTGGACCTCAGACCACCCAGCTTCATGGACCTCCCCTACCATCTCTTTTGGTCGTCTCTCTTTCTCGGCTGACACCAGACTGGTGAACAAACAAATCCTCGCTGCCGTCATCGGGGGTTATGAACCCAAACCCCTCACTGAACCACTCGACGCAGCCCTCCATCATCTGCTCACTCTCCTCAGCCATAATAAACAAAACAGACCAACCTGAAAACGCAGCAGTCCAAAACACAGCAGTCCAAAAATACAGCAGTCCAAAACGCAGTAGCCCTTCGCAACACCGGAGTACACCACCACTGCAGACGCGTTGGGTGTTCAGAGACGAGCCCAACAGTACTGGCCGCGACCGGAGAAGACGCCGGAGAACTGCCCACGCGCCCGCGCGTGGCGTCAGAACCCTAGGACTGCGCCGGCACGTGGCGGCGCGTGAGGACTCCGGTGGCCGCTCTGCCTCTCCCGCCGGTGTCGCCTCCTCTTTTTGACCAACACCCACTACCCAGTCACCTCAATCTCACTTTGATACCATGTTAAACAATAAACTGAATTATATATTTCTATATGTTTGTGTGTCAATGTACAAGGAAGTATAAGAGTTATTTATATTAGACAAGAACTAATCTTAGCCATAGGTTTCAAATACCTAAAACTAAGGCTAAGAGAGATCCTCTCAACTAACACCCTATTTCTCTAACAGTATATGAAACCAAACAAAAGAGTTGCTTATAAATGACAATACTAATATTGTGTCCATTATAAAACTAGTGAGAACAAGGGGTATATATAGATACAAGTAGAGCTACAGTTATACTTTCTTATATTTCAACACTTCTCACCAGAGGAAGTCTATTAAGAAAATCCTCGTGAAAGGATGAAAGTAGGAAAAGGGGCAATAATTACTTCTCTACTATGGTGGCTTTGACTGCATGAAGGTTACAGAGGGAGGCGAGAACTTCAGTGTTGGACAGAGGCAGTTATTGAGTCTTGCTCGAGCATTGTTGCGGAGGTCAAAGATCCTTGTTCTTGATGAAGCAACTGCAGCTGTTGATGTTGGAACCGACTCGCTTATACAGAAGACTATAAGAGAAGAATTCAAGTCATGCACTATGCTCATCATTGCTCACCGCCTCAATACAATCATTGACACCAATTGCATTCTCGTGCTTGATGCTGGCCGGGTATGCACTTTTACAATTTCTGTCATTGCTTTTCTTTTTTTTTTTTTTTTTTTTTTTTTATCCCAAAAACTATTAATAGCTTGAGAGACATTAAAAGCTTTAAAAATTGATTAAGGGATCATCTTCTTTAAATTCAGGAATAATTGCACTTTGGTATTAACAAGTATTTAGTATTCTCAACAGGTTTTGGAGTATGATACCCCAGAGAAACTTCTACTGAATGAATCGAGTGCTTTCTCGAAGATGGTTCTTAGCACTGGGGCTGCAAATGCTCAGTATTTACGTAGTTTAGTACTTGATGGGAACAAATCCAAAGAAGCAAATCCCATCTATGTAAATGAGACGGGGAGATTCTTTGTATCTTCCCATTGGACTGACGCTGTACGATTTGCTCTTGCTAAAAACCTTGCTGATTCAATCAAGGAATTTAAAGTGTTGGGGTTTGAAGATGAGAATAGTATTCTTAAGAAAACAGAGGATGCAGTTGTAACACTGCAAGGTGTTTTGGAGGGGAAACATGATGAAGTCATCCAAGAGGTGCTAGATCGCTGTGAGGTCCCTCAACAGAGATGGTGGTCATCTCTCCTAAGAATTATTGAAGGTATTTAAAATTTTAAATTATCTCCCTCCCCCACTTACATGCTGTGTATGCTGACATCACTTCTGGCTAATTGGGTATTCAGTCACTGTTTTTAATTACAGGACATGATTTCCTAGTTGCTATGTTTCAATAAGAAAGGCCATAAAGTGGCCGCGCAGTCTTGTCCCATAAGAGAGGTTGGGAGTTCGAACCTGCAATCTTGACCAGTACTTTGTTTCTTAATTGGGCTGGCCCGGTGAGAACGGGAATTAGTCTGAGTATGGTACGGGCTTCCTACAGTTAGGGCCTGCTTAGGAACCTCGTGGTCTGACCAAAAAAAATAAGAAAGGCCATAAAAAGTGTTGGTTTGTCTCATTTTGAATGCCTGTTAACAGTCACTGATTCCTTCTTATATATACAAATTGTGTTCCAGGTCTTGCTGTAATGAGCAGGTTGGGACATGGAAGATACCAACTTGAAGAAAATGGATTTGCAGAAAGATCAGAAATTTGGAATCATGATGAAGAAATGTAGAACCAAACCACCCCCCCACCCCCCCCCCCCCCCCCCACTTTTTTTTTTTCTCTTTTTTCTTGTCAAAGTCGTGTACTGTATAAGAAGAATTGTACCTAGTTAAATTGATTTTGGTATTATTTTCTCTATGCCAATTGCCAAGAGCCAGGAGGTACTCAATCTCAACATAATAGGGGGAAAATACATTGACTCCTAGGTTAGAGTCAAACTTGATGATTTTCTTACTTTGAGATTTCAAACTGAATACTTGTCAAACTTGATCATCATTGGTTGTGATCGTTTCAGTTTTTATCTTCAGTTACAATTTCACGTTTAATATTAGACTATCAGTTTTTCTATTTAATATCCAAAACTATCATATTTTGGATACTTTTGATCTTTCTAGTAATTTTTTGATGAAACTTCATTTTAAGGAAGGGTGTATTTGACATTTTGACTCAGCACATTTTTTTTTTGGGTTTTGCTTCATATGTGTGCTAGCTTTCTTCATATGTGCACTGATTTTCTTTATCTCGCCAATTTTCCACATCTTAATTATTATTGCTGTCATCATCCTTGAAGTGTCCACCCAACAATCTTAATAAGTTCATATATGGAACCCAATTACCCACCGTGTTATTGATAGATATTGTTATGGAATATATATATTTGATATATAGAATCTTTATATATTAGGCAGTTTAGAGGTTTAGGTAAGTAGAGCATATGAAAACTTGTTTCCTATTTTTAGTCTTCTAACTCATAGGACTTTGTATTCTCTTTTCTATAAGACAGTTTGACAATACATGACAACACATTAGAATACCCTCCCTTTCCTTTCGTAACAGATATGTAACTAGTGCATTTTTGAATAATGATTTTGGTTTTATTGACAGTTAAAATTGTCCTAATTCTTATTATTTGGTCTTATTTTTGTGAATTAAAAAATGTTGGGTGAGAATAGAAAAAACAAGAAATGTTGGGTGAGAATAGACAAAACAAGAAATGTTTGGGTGATTTATGAAGAATTTAAAGTTAGCTTTTAAGAGATAGAAGATATGGATCCAGAATTGAACCCGTTATATTGTTTATCTTGTAATGCATGATCACGCCAGAGCATCTTGAATGAACTATTTAAGTGTTACATTTAAGTTTCAACCTTTACACCTATTTCAAATGCCAACGATTTCCTTCTTCATTGCATGAAATTGGACAAGTTTTTGAGGAAGATTAGCTTGGAAAACATGGATATATATATTTAATTAGCTTGATCATTAGAGACAACAAGTTTTATTTTCATTACTCTTACACTTTTAAATTTCTTTTCTTGAACCTTCTTTGAATGACTTCAGTGGTTAGGTTCTAAATCCATTCTTTCTAACTATGGATTATTGAAGCTTGGTTCATTTTTACAATAGTGAGTTCTTATTGTTCTTAATTTTGTCAATGATTGTAGGTAGTTATCAATTTCTTGTGCTAAATTCCATGATCATTTTAGTATGATTGAGTAGTTGCAATGCTTAATTTGCTAATTAATCAATTGCCATTTGAATTGTTAATTTGTTATGGTTGTTAATTTAATCTAGTGGTGCTTAGTAATGATGATGATATGAACTGTGTGTTGTATTGAATATCAAATGCCAACGATCTCCTTCTTCATTGCATGAAATTGGACACGTTTTTGAGGAAGATTAGCTTGGGAAACATGGATATATATATTTAATTACCTTGATCATTAGAGATAACAAGTTTAATTTTCTTTACTCTTACACTTTTAAATTTCTTTTCTTTAACCTTCTTTGAATGACTTCAGTGGTTAGGTCCTAAATCCATTGTTTCTAACTATGGATTATTGAAGCTTGGTTCATTTTTACATAGTGAGTTCTTATTGTTCTTAATTTTGTCAATGATTGTAGGTATTTATCAATTTCTTGTGCTAAATTCCATGATTATTTTAGTATGATTGAGTAGTTGCAATGCTTAATTTGCTAATTAATCAATTGCCATTTGAATTGTCAATTTGTTATGGTTGTTAATTTAATCTAGTGGTGCTTAGTAATGATGGGGATATGAACTGTGTCTTGTATTGAATATCAAAGTCTGAATATACAAATATAAAGATATGAAATAGAGTCCTAGTCTAACTCAAGTAATATAGTCCTAATACTCTCCCTCAAGCACAAGGTTGTCCTAGTCTAACTCAAGTAATATAGTCCTAATACTCTCCCTCAAGCACAAGGTTGACTAGCCAAAACATTGAGCTTTCCTCGGAGTAAATTAAAATGTACATTGACCTTTGCTCACAGCGCACAAGGAGCCCCACTCACTTTGAGAGGTTGCTCCCACACTATCGCTAGTGAGACTCAATCCTTGGTCATTCTTCCAAACTTTCACCTCAATGCCCAGTTGAGCTACCCATGCTGGCTCTTGACATCTAATTCTTGAATCAATTGATAAGAAGAAAAGGCTAGGGTTTTATCAATTTAGGAGGGAGGGATTGTCGACAGAGAGAGATAGAAAAATATATAGATTTAGGGTTATATTGTTCCAAATAGATAGAATTAGGGTTATTTGGAACAATATGACTATTTATTAGACTTAAATTAGGATTATTATTTATAAATATTATTAATAATACAACCGCTTCGTACAGTAATAAAACTTACACATATTTTAGAATTTGGTTTGCTATATATTCCAGGGCGTATGATTACATATATAATTAGGAAATTATGAGTGTAGTTGTAGACTTGTAGTTTATGTATATACGTACATATATATGTAACTAAGAAAGTATATATGTTAGGAATATGAAACTATTAGGCTCAAATATATAATAATATTCCAAAAATAATATGGATTAGGAGACTATAAATAATCTTGAGGAGAATTTAATAAAATTAGTCACGTACGTACATACGGTCCTCGTACAGTACCCACAAAATATGAGGTATCACACTAATTACCTTAATCATTCCAGAATCTCATGTGTGAGTGTGTGCATAAAGTGCGACTCTAAGCTCTCAAATTGGTTAAATGCCAATTTCCTAAAAGTCTTTAAGAGAAAAGGAAAATTCTATACAAACTCAATCACATTGATAGATAAAAGATAAAATAAAATTATAGAGATGCTAAGATTGGACACAAGTATAAACAGAAATTGTCAAAGTAAAATATTTAAACAAAAATTTGTTGAGCACAAATTTGACAGGCACAAATAGCCCATCCCCCACATTTAAAATACAAATAGCAAGGGGGAAAGTGTATAATGGTTCAGCAAAATAAAATTGACAGGAAGTAATAAAGTAAAAAGAAAAATAAGAGATAAAGGAATTCCTCAAACGAATCTTGCTCAATAGAATTAGCGAGAGCGGTATAGCCATTTTAGAAATGTACTATTGAATAGAAAACATCTAGCTGAGCATGTTGCAAGCTTTAAACATATGTATTCAATGCAGCAAAAGCACAAGAAAAATATATGCGAATGAAAGAAACGCTAAATGGGTAAGCAAACAGAAATAGTAAAAGTCTACCAAAAGATAAAATGTTCAAGATTAGAAAGCAAGAAAAGCATGAAAAATCAATAGTACAGAAAGCAATGAAAATAAGAGTTGTCCAGAAATATCCCCAAATGTCTAAGCTGTAGTCGAACATCAGAATTGGGTGAATCAGAAACTGCGAGAGCCAGGATCACCATACTGATATGGTCCCTTACGAGGGTAGAAATGCTCATGCGGGTATAACGCTGCTCTCGAGCTGGCATGTTGCTCAGGTGGGAAGAAACTGCGGATCTCCACTACTAACGTCTGTAGATTTGCAATTCTTTCAGTCAACTGACTTATCGCCGCGCGTTGGTCCTGTTGTTCAGCCTGTATAATATCCAGTTTGGCCAACAATTGTTTCTGAAAATGAGAAAGCTCTTCCTCAGCTGGATTAGCACCAGAACCTTCAGCTTCATCGAACATCCGCTCCACCTCCTCATCAGTGCTAGCATCCTTAGTTCTTGACGTCCTTGGGCGTTTACCTTTTTTTCCTAGCAGTGATCTCTTCAAAGTATTCCCCAATGCGGTAGGAGTAAGAATTCTAAATGAACCAACAATGGGATTCCCCAATGGTATTTGATACCCGTAGTTCCGAACTATTCTTGTGATGAATGGCCCAACAAAAATTGAAGAGACCTTCGGCTGGAATTGACTACGGAAGAGATGTGCCACCACAACTCCCATGTGAATTGGGACTTGTTTGATGATCCCATATAGACAAAGATAATCCATTGTAGAAACCTTGCTTCCTGATTCCCTACCACAAATGGAGCGTGAAAGAACATATTGGATCACTTTATACTCCTCCTTTGTAAAGGTAATAGTGATATTGTGAGGAACCTGAGAGGCTTTGCGAGATCCTTGGCCAATTGCTATTTCATCCTTGAACTCATTCTCGTTTCTAAGGAAGGTGAGCCTTTCAAAGTTGGCTTCCGGTGAGTAGCCCTGGAATGCATCAAAGTTTAAGAGTCTGCTAAGGTCATCCATTGTGAAATGCATGATCTGGGACCCTAGTTTAAAGGAGATTGCTAGTGCACTTGGGTCATTGAAAAGCCGCTGCACCTTCAACGTGGCCATCACCTCGTGGACCAAATCAATGTGGATATCTTCCTTGAAATCAAATAACATATGCCTCCATTCTGGGCTTACAATTAAGTTATCCACTGCCATATCTAACCCATACGGCTTAAGGGCCTTCAAGTCAATTAGCAACAGAGGTAAGATGGGCTTCTTTTTAAACTGAATGTATCTCTCAGCAAAATCATTCTCAGTGAAATTCAGTTTGTCCGACCCAAACTCGGGTGGGATTGCAGGTGAACTACGTTGAGCTATTTGCGTAGCCCTTCTTGTCTGTAAAACAGATAATACCAGTACAAGCTAATCACAAGACATTGAGTAATAGGACCTAGATAGAATATGATAACATTCAATCCACAACATAGGTAACCTTAACATAATCTCAACAATATAATATATATACTTCAAGGCACTGAATTTGTTCAAAATTACGCATCAAACTAAACAAAGCACAATAGCCTCAATTGAAAACAATGTAACATTCAATGAACTATTCTCTAATGAAAAGATCACTCAACAATAAAAATCACTCATCAATAAAGATCATTCAATGCACCAATCCAAAATTACCCATATAGTTGCCGACGCCACAATAAGAGTAACATTCTAAACAAATTTTAGCACTAATTAGGGAATAAAAAAACATGAACACCATAAATATGAAAAACTAAAAATAAACGTTGCACAAATAATACTCTAACAAAAAAAAAAAAGTAAAAATTGAAACAAAAAGGTAAAAATTGAAACAAATAAGTAAACCAATTAAGTTAATGAGACATACCTTAGGAGCCATCGGAGATGAAAGTTGAAGCAAAAACAAATCCCAAATAGAAACCCTAGGAGGATATTCAAACTAGAGCAGAAAGGAAAAAAGAAAAAAATCTAGAAATAAAATTGGGCAAAACTAAGAGAGAGGATGGGTGAGTGAAATGGTGAGATATTTAGTAAAGAAGAAGAAGGGGAAATAGCGTGCGGCTATGAAGGATGGCGGAGAGCAGCGATAGGACAAGAGAAACAGCGGCTGGGATTGAGAAAAATAGAGAAAAATGAAAAAAAAAAAGAAGAAATAGGAAAATAAGGGAAAATTCACAGGTGTCGGCATGGGCGTGCCGACATTCGTGCGAAAAATAGGAAAAGGGAAATAAGACATGCACGTGCCAATGCCTGTGCGAAACTTACTTGTCATTGCGAATCTCTGCAGGTACAAAACTGAATTCACCTGTGCATTTTCTCTAGTTTCCATAGCAATAGTCCTAAACAGCATTGTTCCTCATCAAACCTTGCTAACTAAAAGTCCAAAATGCAACACGAAAACCAAATAAGAGAAAACAATAAACATTAATAAATACCACACTAATTAATATATGGACTCAATAAAGGAAATTGTAACACCCATAATTTTTAAAACATTTAAAAGCTTATATAAATAACGCGATCTATCGTTGAACTTCCAAACAGAGCGTAATATATTCGTAAGAGTCGGGGTGCTATGCCACACCTAGGTTTGTGAACCTAGATGCACAGGCTAAACTACAAATCATGTGGAATCATTTAGTTAAATACAATCCAAGGCACGCATGCCATTGCTATTACAACTACTAATTTAGCTAAGACTACAAGTCCATCTAGCGCGCTCCTTAGCTAGTGATCATCACCTGAAAAACATATCGTAGCAACCGTCAGCGAATAATGCTGAGTAACCCACTCCCACACGTTAAGTACAATAAATATAAATATAGGAAGTCATTTTGAAACTGGAATACATATATAATCCTGAGCAACTCTAGTTTTAAAACCCGGATCATGACTCGAGACACTATCAATAAGGTACCTTTCGAATATTATAGAGATACTAACATTCATCCTACATTAGTAAGGCATAATAGACAAGTAAGCTCATAAATAACAATTAAAGGCAACAATAGGATCCAATGACAATCAATTAGCAAGTAATCGTCAAAGCACACAATCCATCTTCCAACCTTATACCAAGTTCCAACTTTCACTCCTCTCCATCCTTGTATCAGTTCCAACCTGTACCTCCAGGCCACCCTTATATCGCCTCCCTTACCCTCCGGGCAACTACATGCCCACACTAACATACCACCAACAAGTCCACCAACATGCTAGCACCGAAGTGCCATTCGCATGATCCGTGCCTCTAGCACCACTACCAAGGGGTTAGTGTAACACCCCGTGTTACGATCCCTAAAACCAATTAATCATTTAACCAATTATCTAAACAAAGAATTAAATTACAATAATTAATTTGGAAAAGGCCAACCATAGTCCGTGGGCCCTCATCTCTAAACCCAACCCCTAGTCCTAAAAGGAATAAAGTTAGCAAGCCTATAGTAATTGGACCCTAAGTAAGACTCTTAGATATATAAATAGGGAACATAGGAGGCACCTAGAACCCCCACCAAGAATTCCCCTAGGAGAAATCAAGAAAGAAGAAAGCTTAAAGAAAGACCCTTCATAGCCAAGGAATTAATTAAGGCTAAAAGGTAACCCATGTCTCAACAAAACCTATTTTCATAGCTATGATTCCCCTTTAGGGATTTCCCCCATATTTTTGTGTGTTGATGATTCGTTATATTGATCCTGATAATTGGTGTTATGATTCCATGGGTGATCTTGATGATCTTGATGACAAGAGGTTCTTGATTATATGGTGTTCTTGATGTTCTTGATGATTATGTGGTGTTCTTGATATTCTTGATGATTTTGTGATGTTCTTGATGTTATGTGATATTCCTACCGAATCTTGATATTAGAAGATGAATTGTGTTCTTGTTGAATTAAAAGTAATTAGAACCCTAGGTTGTATCATGGAACTCGTATGGTATTATTCTTGGTATATTGGGTGAGAATTCGTATGTTTGGGTGTTGATTATGTTTAGTAAAGCATGATAGGTTATGTGTCGTATGTTTTTGCTTTTGGATCCGTTAATTGTCTATGTGTTGTTGTCAATTGCGTTTGAAAGTGTCTAAGCATGGTTTCGGGTTCCACAATGGTTCCCGGGGCGTTTTCTGTGATGAAAGAGTCAGTGGGGGGTAGGTGGGGGTAGGGGACCCGCCACCTACCTGTGGCCAAGGTTGGTAACGCCGGCAGCGGGCAGCTGCCCGCCGGGCACCCGCTGCTCGGAAAGCTGCCACCGGCGGGTAGTCGGCGGGTGAAGCCTCACCCACCGGCTACCCGCTGGAAATTACCCCACCTTGGGATTTTGGCTTCCCCGTTTGATGTTCCCCCGACCCCCGTTGTGTCCCAACGGACTCCGTTTATCGTGCCCATGTCTAATTTGATATTTCGGGTACCGTTCGTAGGTTGTATGAGTCTTATATATTGCATGCTAGTTGAATTGGTATCCCATTGACCTAGGTAAAAGAAGTATGTACCCCTTAGGATTATTCTTAGTATGTGAAGGATCACGCATAGGTTTTGTTATACGTTTCCTCCCCCTTCCCAATGTGTTAATGTGGGTTGCATGTGCTTGCTATGTGTTATGTGTGCATGATGCCCCAATCCGGTTGCGATCAGATTGGTTATTCCTGAGCTGCGGTTCAGAAGCTGGCTGTGATCAGATTTACACTCTTGGGCTGCGGTCCACCGTTTGGTTGCGATCAAACGTTTCTACATGAGCTGCGGTTCATATTTCCTGGCTGCGGTCAGATGACATACTCTTGGGCTGCGGTCCACTGTTTGGTTGCGATCAAACTATGATGAGCTGCGGTTCATCGGTCGGTTGCGATCGACCCCTCCGTGTTGCGATACGGGCAGGGTGCTGCGGGGCCGTGTCAGAGCTATATGCGCTGACCCTCATGTATGGGCATGCGATTGGTCCTGTGGCGCCAACAAAGTGTGCTTATGCGATGAGATATGGATAAGATGTTGTTATGTGTGTTTTGAGAACGTGACTATAGGATTTATGCTAGCAACTGTATATGCTTGGTTATGTGCTTGTCTCTATCTATCGTGCCTGTTCTCTATGCTGGAAAACTGTATATGCTTGGTATCACTATTGACTGTGCTTATCCCTATCTGTCGAGTCTATTCCCTGTTTTGAAAGCTAGAGTCTCTTAGGATATATCTTCCTGCTTCGAAATGGTTTTTCGTTTATCTATGTATATATCTATATGTATTGTATTTCAACGCGTTGGAGTGGGTTACCAGCATCTCTCGCTGAACAGATATATTTGGCTTTCAGGCACAGAAGAGTAGGCACTGGAGCGCTCTAGAACCTTGAAGCGTAGAAGTAGTTAGTTTTCCTTTCGGCCTGCGTGCCCTGATTATGTATTTGCATTATTGAGGATAGTAGTTAGTTAGCCTGTGCACCCGAGTTCTCCAGCTCAGGTGTGGCATAGCACCCCGTACTCTTTGTATTGTGTTTTGGGAATTACTGCGATTTCACCTTTATTATATAAGCTTCAAAAGTTTAAAAATTTTAGGGTGTTACAGTTGGTATCAGAGCCTAAGTTTGACCCTAGGATAAGACTATTAAGACAGACCTTGGGATATAGACTTGAACTCTAGGTACTTAGGAACATAGGATTCGGGAATCCTAGGACGCGCGGTGAGATTGTGAAACCTACACATAACCTCCCCTCACTTTATCCCTCCCTTATCTAAAGAAAACTTTTCCCCGCTTATCACATCGAAAGAAGAGCACCAAGCTCTAATTTAACGTTCTTATAAACATTGACCCAGAAAGACGACAGCATGGCACCAAACAGAAGACAATCAAGGACTCCAGAACCCGCCGCACACGACCCCCTGACCCAAACACTACAACAACTAACGCAAGTCGCCCAGGCACTAAGCGACGTAGCTCTTCGCAACAACAGGCCCCCGCCTCCTCCATCAAACGCGAACTCAGACGTCGCCCGACAAGTTTCAAACCATCGACCACCCACGTTCTCACGAGAAGAGGACCCCGTAATCCTGGAGGAATGGATCCGGACCCTCGATAAAATTCTAGGGTTAGTGGAATACCCAGAAGAACGTCGCGTGGAGATAGCCTCGTTCTACTTCGGACACGAGGTCGACCTCTGGTGGATCCACGAGGGGCCCGCTTACTAACAAGAACCGGGGTTCGACTGGGAAAACCTCAAAACGCGACTACGAGAGCGATTCTATCCGACACACGTAAAAGCATCCATGTACGAAGAGTTCCTCCATTTGAAACAAGGAACAACTACTGTCATGGAATACCATAAACGATTCATCGAACTAGCACGTTTCGCACCGGAACTAGTCCCCACTGAGGTGACCAAAATAGAGAGGTTCGTATCGGGCCTCAACTTCGAAGCCCGAAAGGCACTAGTGATAAGCAGACCCCGGACCCTCAACGAGGCTTACTCCAGTGCCGCAAATCTCTATCGGATCTAACTACTACAACGTGGGGTTCAAGAATAGATACGGAAAAGAAGCACCGGGGGTGGAACACCACCTGTAAAAAGAACGAGAAACGACACCAACACAAGACCGAGTAACCTAGCCAGCCAACGGCCACCCCTAGGGAACAATAACGCTAGCACAAGAAGCTTCCCTTGCCCGAAATGCAACAAGAGCCATCGGGGCAAGGATTGCATGGGCAATCCCTGGCGGTGCTTCAACTGTGGTGAGGAAGGACACAAGGCCTTCTAGTGTACTCAACCCCAAAGGCCACGCACCACCATCACGGGCCAACACGGGAGCACCCCCCACCAAGGAAACTACGGCGCTCCCGGGAAAATATTCGTCATGAGCCGCACTCAGGCCAACCTCGGGGACAAGAGCAACCTCGAGGAGGGGAACCCAACCCCAGAAGGCGAGGACCATGCCAACCCCGCGGAAGAAAATCAAGAAGACGAATTCTGTCTAGGATAAACTGGCAAATTCCTTGTAATCACCTTCGTAGAAAAACTACTTATTTAGCAATTACTTCGGAATTATTATAAATAAAAGATTAGATCGAAATTCGATCCTACTTACAGAGATGAAACCAAAATTATATAACAAGCCAAGCCTCCCACCACTAGAAAACGAAAGAGGGAAAAAGACAAGGACCACACCATCAAGAAAAACATAGTGTTGCCAATGGGAATTAAACCCTTAACCTCCCACATGCAAGATCAAGGTCTTGACCACTAGGCTAAAGGTGTTTCTTGAAACCTCAAGGAAACACTTTCTTCTTAAAGCCCCTACAATCCCTAAAACCCACAAAAATCCCCAAATCACAAACCCTTCTTCTTCTTCCTCTCCTTCTCCCACATTTCCTCTCCCTCACTCCTCCTTCCCATCTCGCCTCCCCGCCACCCCAAAACACCGGACCAGCAGCCCAGCCGGTCGCCGTCAACCGCCGGAGCCACCGACGACCGCCCAGGCAAACGCCCCACCGTACACCGCCGCCGCCCGAAAGCAGCCCGCAACACCGCCGTCTCCCGTCAACCGCCTGTAGCACCCCCGCTGCCTCGACTCACCGCCACTGGCAGCCCGATCCAAGGACCACCGCCTCCTCGCCAAGCCATCGCCGAAACCAGGTCCGCCGCCGCCTCGTCACCGGAAACCCCCACCGCAGCTTCGCCGGAGACTCACCGGAAAACACCGCCTAGCCGAAAACCCAAGATACCGAAAAAGCCTCTCGGAACCCGTACCCCAGAATGGAGCAACGCCGATTATACCGTAATCGGAGGTAAAGCCCTTGAACCCGGCCAATTTTCTCCGGAATTGGTTGATATGCTTAATCACCAAGGACTTTTGGATACGTATCTCGCCATCAAGGGGGATACGTACCCCGAGTTGGTGAAAGAATTCTATCAACATCTAGTAGCCACCAAACGGGGTGATAAGCTAGAAATCACCACCAAGGTCCGAGGCAAGGAAATCATACTCTCCGAAGACCGCTTGGCCAAGCTCTTGAAATTGACCACCACGGGCGTGTCAAACTATGACCGAAAGGGGTGGATTGACACCCAAAATACGGGGTACAAGGACTATCTCGGGTACCTACTCGGGAAAGAGGAAGGATTCACCTCGGGCACACGACCGAATAGGAAGTGGCTATCGGCGGAGCAAAAGATACTGGTTATGATTGTAACCGATAGCCTCTTGCCCACAAACAATAAAAGCAAGGACGTGGGGAGTTTAGAGTGCACTTTTGCCTATCTCTTGAAACACAAAATCAAGTTCAACCTGCCGGCCCTCATGCTAAAACACATGGAGTTTTGCAAAACAAGCAACCGACTTAGCCTACCCTACGGGATGATCCTAAGTTGGATCATGGAGAAAAAGGGGGTAGACTTAAGCCACACGGAAGTCAAGACCGCAAACGGCATGATATTTAACGCCCAGAACCTCCGCCGCAATGATATCTACTACACTGAAGGGGGACAATACCTCACCCTCGAAGAAATTTGCCTAAAACCGGAGGAGGAGCGAAGAGAATTGGTCGACCGATTGGACATCTCCAACAAAAAGCTCAAACGGGCAATGCAAGATTGTGGGGGTCCGGAGGAAAATGAGGATCAGGAAGAGGATGGCGAGCCTAACCCACCGACACACACACGATCGGGGGGAAACCCAAGGGGACAACACGAAGACTCGATCAATGAACGCATCCTAGCACAACTCACCCGACAAAACCAAATCATGGAAGAGGGGTTCTCGTCCTTAATTCACACGACACGCGCATTAGATCAGAGGGTGGCAGCAATCGGAGCCACCTTGGGCACCCGCAGGGCATCCCGCTCCGGAGCAGGAAACCAAGGTAGACCCAAACTTCCCTAACACTACGATACCAGAAGTCCAGTCTACCCCAGCAAAGACAAAACATGGGGCCACGTTCCAAACCAGGAGGCCAAAATACGGGATGTCCGGGGGTGAAAGAAAGGATTAACACACCGGGCTTCGGGGACGAAGCCCCTTGTAAGGGGGGAGAGTGTAACACCCCGTGTTACGATCCCTAAAACCAATTAATCATTTAACCAATTATCTAAAGAAAGAATTAAATTACAATAATTAATTTGGAAAAGGCCCACCATAGTCCGTGGGCCCTCATCTCTAAACCCAACCCCTAGTCCTAAAAGGAATAGAGTTAGCAAGCCTATAGTAATTGGACCCTAAGTAAGACTCTTAGATAAATAAATAGGGAACATAGGAGGCACCTAGAACCCCCACCACAATAATCTCTCACCACACCAAGAATTCCCCTAGGAGAAATCAAGAAAGAAGAAAGCTTAAAGAAAGACCCTTCATAGCCAAGGAATTAATTAAGGCTAAAAGGTAACCCATGTCTGAACAAAACCTATTTTCATAGCTATGATTCCCCTCTAGGGATTTCCCCCATATTCTTGTGTGTTGATGATTCGTTATATTGATCCTGATAATTGGTGTTATGATTCCATGGGTGATCTTGATGATCTTGATGATAAGAGGTTCTTGATGATTATATGGTGTTCTTGATGTTCTTGATGATTATGTGGTGTTCTTGATATTCTTGATGATTATGTGATGTTCTTGATGTTATGTGATATTCCTACCGAATCTTGATATTAGAAGATGAATTGTGTTCTTGTTGAATTAAAAGTAATTGGAACCCTAGGTTGTATCATGGAACTCGTATGGTATTATTCTTGGTATATTGGGTGGGAATTCATATGTTTGGGTGTTGATTATGTTTAGTAAAGCATGATAGGTTATGTGTCGTATGTTCTTGCTTTTGGATCCGTTAATTGTCTACGTGTTGTTGTCAATTGCGTTTGAAAGTGTCTAAGCATGGTTTCGGGTTCCACAATGGTTCCCGGGGCGTTTTCTGTGATGAAAGAGTCAGTGGGGGGTAGGGGACCCGCCACCTATCCGCGGCCAAGGTTGGTAACGCCGGCAGTGGGCAGCTGCCCGCCGGGCACCCGCTGCCCGGAAAGCTGCCACCGGCGGGCAGCCGGCGGGTGAAGCCTCACCCACCGGCTACCCGCTGGAAATTACCCCACCTAGGGATTTTGGCTTCCCCGTTTGATGTTCCCCCGACCCCCGTGGTGTTCCAACGGACTCCGTCTATCGTGCCTATGTCTAGTTTGATATTTCGGGTACCGTTCGTAGGTTGTATGAGTCTTATATATTGCATGCTAGTTGAATTGGTATCCCATTGACCTAGGTAAAAGAAGTATGTACCCCTTAGGATTATTCTTAGTATGTGAAGGATCACGCATAGGTTTTGTTATACGTTTCCTCCCCCTTCCCAATGTGTTAATGTGGGTTGCATGTGCTTGCTATGTGTTATGTGTGCATGATGCCCCAATCCGGTTGTGATCGGATTGGTTATTCCTGAGCTGCGGTTCAGAAGCTGGCTTCGGTCAGATTTACACTCTTGGGCTGCGGTCCACCGTTTGGTTGCGATCAAACGTTTCTACATGAGCTGCGGTTCATATTTCCTGGCTGCGGTCAGATGACATACTCTTGGGCTGCGGTCCACTGTTTGGTTGCGATCAAACTATGATGAGCTGCGGTTCATCGGTCGGTTGCGATCGCCCCCTCCGCGTTGCGATACGGGGTAGGGTGCTGCGGGGCCGTGTCAGAGCTATATGCGCTGACCCTCATGTATGGGCATGCGATTGGTCCTGTGGCGCCAACAAAGTGTGCTTATGCGATGAGATATGGATAAGATTTTGTTATGTGTGTTTTGAGAACGTGACTATAGGATTTATGCTAGCAACTGTATATGCTTGGTTATGTGCTTGTCTCTATCTATCATGCCTGTTCTCTATGCTAGAAAACTGTATATGCTTGGTATCACTGTTGACTGTGCTTATCCCTATCTGTCGAGTCTATTCCTGTTTTGAAAGCTAGAGTCTCTTAGGATATATCTTCCTGCTTCGAAATGGTTTTTTGTTTATCTATGTATATATCTATATGTATTGTATTTCAACGCGTTGGAGTGGGTTACCAGCATCTCTCGCTGAACAGATATATTTGGCTTTCAGGCACAGAAGAGTAGACACTGGAGCGTGCTAGAACCTTGAAGCGTAGAAGTAGTTAGTTTCCCTTTCGGCCTGCATGCCCTGATTATGTATTTGCATTATTGAGGATAGTAGTTAGTTAGCCTGTGCACCCGAGTTCTCCAGCTCAGGTGTGGCATAGCACCCCGTACTCTTTGTATTGTGTTTTGGGAATTAATGCGATTTCACCTTTATTATATAAGCTTCAAAAGTTTAAAAATTTCGGGGTGTTACAATTGGTATCAGAGCCTAAGTTTGACCCTAGGATAAGACTATTAAGACAGACCTTAGGACATAGACTTGAACTCTAGGTACTTAGGAACATAGGATTCGGGAATCCTAGGACGCGCGGTGAGATTGTGAAACCTACACATAACCTCCCCTCACTTTATCCCTCCCCTATCTAAAGAAAACTTTTCCCCGCTTATCACATCGAACGAAGAGCACCAAGCTCTAATTTAACGTTCTTATAAACATTGACCCAGAAAGACGACAGCATGGCACCAAACAGAAGACAATCAAGGACTCCAGAACCCGCCGCACACGACCCCCTGACCCAAACACTACAACAACTAACGCAAGTCGCCCAGGCACTAAGCGACGTAGCTCTTCGCAACAACAGGCCCCTGCCTCCTCCATCAAACGCGAACTCAGACGTCGCCCGACAAGTTTCAAACCATCGACCACCCACGTTCTCAGGAGAAGAGGACCCCTTAATCCTGGAGGAATGGATCCAGACCCTCGACAAAATTCTAGGGTTAGTGGAATGCCCAGAAGAACGTCGCGTGGAGATAGCCTCGTTCTACTTCGGACACGAGGCCGACCTCTGGTGGATCCACGAGGGGCCCGCTTACCAACAAGAACTGGGGTTCGACTGGAAAAACCTCAAAACGCGACTACGAGAGCGATTCTATCCGACACACGTAAAAGCATCCATATACGAAGAGTTCCTCCATTTGAAACAAGGAACAGCTACTGTCATGGAATACCATAAACGATTCATCGAACTAGCACGCTTCGCACCGGAACTAGTCCCCACTGAGGTGACCAAAATAGAGAGGTTCGTATCGGGCCTCAACTTCGAAGCCCGAAAGGCACTAGTGGTAAGCAGACCCCGGACCCTCATAGGACATATGAAAACTTGTTTCCTATTTTTAGTCTTCTAACTCATAGGACTTTGTATTCTCTTTTCTATAAGACAGTTTGACAATACATGACAACACATTAGAATACCCTCCCTTTCCTTTCGTAACAGATATGTAACTAGTGCATTTTTGAATAATGATTTTGGTTTTATTGACGGTTAAAATTGTACTAATTCTTATTATTTGGTCTTATTTTTGTGAATCAAAAAATGTTGGGTGAGAATAGAAAAAACAAGAAATGTTGGGTGAGAATAGAAAAAACAAGAAATGTTTGGGTGATTTATGAAGAATTTAAAGTTAGCTTTTAAGATATAGAAGATATGGATCCAGAATTGAACCCGTTATATTGTTTATTTTGTAATGCATGGTCATGCCAGAGCATCTTGAATGAACTATTTAAGTGTTACATTTAAGTTTCAACCTTTACACCTATTTCAAATGCCAACGATCTCCTTCTTCATTGCATGAAATTGGACAAGTTTTTGAGGAAGATTAGCTTGGAAAACATGGATATATATATTTAATTAGCTTGATCATTAGAGACAACAAGTTTTATTTTCATTACTCTTACACTTTTAAATTTCTTTTCTTGAACCTTCTTTGAATGACTTCAGTGGTTAGGTCCTAAATCCATTCTTTCTAACTATGGATTATTGAAGCTTGGTTCATTTTTACAATAGTGAGTTCTTATTGTTCTTAATTTTGTCAATGATTGTAGGTAGTTATCAATTTCTTGTGCTAAATTCCATGATCATTTTAGTATGATTGAGTAGTTGCAATGCTTAATTTGCTAATTAATCAATTGCCATTTGAATTGTTAATTTGTTATGGTTGTTAATTTAATCTAGTGGTGCTTAGTAATGATGATGATATGAACTGTGTGTTGTATTGAATATCAAATGCCAACGATCTCCTTCTTCATTGCATGAAATTGGACACGTTTTTGAGGAAGATTAGCTTGGGAAACATGGATATATATATTTAATTAGCTTGATCATTAGAGACAACAAGTTTAATTTTCTTTACTCTTACACTTTTAAATTTCTTTTCTTTAACCTTCTTTGAATGACTTCAGTGGTTAGGTCCTAAATCCATTGTTTCTAACTATGGATTATTGAAGCTTGGTTCATTTTTACATAGTGAGTTCTTATTGTTCTTAATTTTGTCAATGATTGTAGGTATTTATCAATTTCTTGTGCTAAATTCCATGATTATTTTAGTATGATTGAGTAGTTGCAATGCTTAATTTGATAATTAATCAATTGCCATTTGAATTGTCAATTTGTTATGGTTGTTAATTTAATCTAGTGGTGCTTAGTAATGATGGGGATATGAACTGTGTCTTGTATTGAATATCAAAGTCTGAATATACAAATATAAAGATATGAAATAGAGTCCTAGTCTAACTCAAGTAATATAGTCCTAATACTCTCCCTCAAGCACAAGGTTGTCCTAGTCTAACTTAAGTAATATAGTCCTAATACTCTCCCTCAAGCACAAGGTTGACTAGCCAAAACATTGAGCTTTCCTCGGAGTAAATTAAAATGTACATTGACCTTTGCTCACAGCGCACAAGGAGCCCCACTCACTTTGAGAGGTTGCTCCCACACTACCGCTAGTGAGACTCAATCCTTGGTCATTCTTCCAAACTTTCACCTCAATGCCCAGTTGAGCTACCCATGCTGGCTCTTGACATCTAATTCTTGAATCAATTGATAAGAAGAAAAAGCTAGGGTTTTATCAATTTAGGAGGGAGGGATTGTCGACAGAGAGAGATAGAAAAATATAAAGAATTAGGGTTATATTGTTCCATATAGATAGAATTAGGGTTATTTGGAACAATATGACTATTTATTAGACTTAAATTAGGATTATTATTTATAAATATTATTAATAATACAACCGCTTCGTACAGTAATAAAACTTACACATATTTTAGAATTTGGTTTGCTATATATTCTAGGGCGTATGATTACATATATAATTAGGAAATTATGAGTGTAGTTGTAGACTTGTAGTTTATGTATATACGTACATATATATGTAACTAGGACAGTATATATGTTAGGAATATGAAACTATTAGGCTCAAATATATAATAATATTCCAAAAATAATATGGATTAGGAGACTATAAATAATCTTGAGGAGAATTTAATAAAATTAGTCACGTACGTACATACGGTCCTCGTACAGTACCCACAAAATATGAGGTATCACACTAATTACCTTAATCATTCCAGAATCTCATGTGTGAGTGTGTGCATAAAGTGCGACTCTAAGCTCTCAAATTGGTTAAATGCCAATTTCCTAAAAGTCTTTAAGAGAAAAGGAAAATTCTATACAAACTCAATCACATTGATAGATAAAAGATAAAATAAAATTATAGAGATGCTAAGATTGGACACAAGTATAAACAGAAATTGTCAAAGTAAAATATTTAAACAAAAATTTGTTGAGCACAAATTTGATAGGAACAAATAGCCCATCCCCCACACTTAAAATACAAATAGCAAGGGGGAAAGTGTATAATGGTTCAGCAAAATAAAATTGACAGGAAGTAATAAAGTAAAAAGAAAAAGAAGAGATAAAGGAATTCCTCTAACGAATCTTGCTCAGTAGAATTAGCGAGAGCGGTATAGCCATTTTAGAAATGTACCATTGAATAGAAAACATCTAGCTGAGCACGTTGCAAGCTTTAAACATATGTATTCAATGCAGCAAAAGCACAAGAAAAATATATGCGAATGAAAGAAACGCTAAATGGGTAAGCAAACAGAAATAGTAAAAGTCTACCAAAAGATAAAATGTTCAAGATTAGAAAGCAAGAAAAGCATGAAAAATCAATAGTACAGAAAGCAATGAAAATAAGAGTTGTCCAGAAATATCCCCAAATGTCTAAGCTGTAGTCGAACATCAGAATTGGGTGAATCAGAAACTGCGAGAGCCAGGATCACCATACTGATATGGTCCCTTACGAGGGTAGAAATGCTCATGCGGGTATAACGCTGCTCTCGAGCTGGCATGTTGCTCAGGTGGGAAGAAACTGCGGATCTCCACTACTAACG
The DNA here is from genome assembly GCF_001879475.1 of Ipomoea nil. Lineage (NCBI taxonomy): Eukaryota > Viridiplantae > Streptophyta > Magnoliopsida > Solanales > Convolvulaceae > Ipomoea > Ipomoea nil. The sequence continues at coordinate 710,626 of NW_017617459.1, forward strand.
TCTGTAGATTTGCAATTCTTTCAGTCAACTGACTTATCGCCGCGCGTTGGTCCTGTTGTTCAGCCTGTATAATATCCAGTTTGGCCAACAGTTGTTTCTGAAAATGAGAAAGCTCTTCCTCAGCTGGATTAGCACCAGAACCTTCAGCTTCATCGAACATCCGCTCCACCTCCTCATCAGTGCTAGCATCCTTAGTTCTTGACGTCCTTGGGCGTTTACCTTTTTTTCCTAGCAGTGATCTCTTCAAAGTATTCCCCAATGCGGTAGGAGTAAGCATTCTAAATGAACCAACAATGGGATTCCCCAATGGTATTTGATACCCGTAGTTCCGAACTATTCTTGTGATGAATGGCCCAACAAAAATTGAAGAGACCTTCGGCTGGAATTGACTACGGAAGAGATGTGCCACCACAACTCCCATGTGAATTGGGACTTGTTTGATGATCCCATATAGACAAAGATAATCCATTGTAGAAACCTTGCTTCCTGATTCCCTACCACAAATGGAGCGTGAAAGAACATATTGGATCACTTTATACTCCTCCTTTGTAAAGGTAATAGTGATATTGTGAGGAACCTGAGAGGCTTTGCGAGATCCTTGGCCAATTGCTATTTCATCCTTGAACTCATTCTCGTTTCTAAGGAAGGTGAGCCTTTCAAAGTTGGCTTCCGGTGAGTAGCCCTGGAATGCATCAAAGTTTAAGAGTCTGCTAAGGTCATCCATTGTGAAATGCATGATCTGGGACCCTAGTTTAAAGGAGATTGCTAGTGCACTTGGGTCATTGAAAAGCCGCTGCACCTTCAACGTGGCCATCACCTCGTGGACCAAATCAATGTGGATATCTTCCTTGAAATCAAATAACATATGCCTCCATTCTGGGCTTACAATTAAGTTATCCACTGCCATATCTAACCCATACGGCTTAAGGGCCTTCAAGTCAATTAGCAACAGAGGTAAGATGGGCTTCTTTTTAAACTGAATGTATCTCTCAGCAAAATCATTCTCAGTGAAATTCAGTTTGTCCGACCCAAACTCGGGTGGGATTGCAGGTGAACTACGTTGAGCTATTTGCGTAGCCCTTCTTGTCTGTAAAACAGATAATACCAGTACAAGCTAATCACAAGACATTGAGTAATAGGACCTAGATAGAATATGATAACATTCAATCCACAACATAGGTAACCTTAACATAATCTCAACAATATAATATATATACTTCAAGGCACTGAATTTGTTCAAAATTACGCATCAAACTAAACAAAGCACAATAGCCTCAATTGAAAACAATGTAACATTCAATGAACTATTCTCCAATGAAAAGATCACTCAACAATAAAAATCACTCATCAATAAAGATCATTCAATGCACCAATCCAAAATTACCCATATAGTTGCCGATGCCACAATAAGAGTAACATTCTAAACAAATTTTAGCACTAATTAGGGAATAAAAAAACATGAACACCATAAATATGAAAAACTAAAAATGAACGTTGCACAAATAATACTCTAACAAAAAAAAAAGTAAAAATTGAAACAAAAAGGTAAAAATTGAAACAAATAAGTAAACCAATTAAGTTAATGAGACATACCTTAGGAGCCATCGGAGATGAAATTTGAAGCAAAAACAAATCCCAAATAGAAACCCTAGGAGGATATTCAAACTAGAGCAGAAAGGAAAAAAGAAAAAAATCTAGAAATAAAATTGGGCAAAACTAAGAGAGAGGATGGGTGAGTGAAATGGTGAGATATTTAGTAAAGAAGAAGAAGGGGAAATAGCGTGCGGCTATGAAGGATGGCGGAGAGCAGCGATAGGGCAAGAGAAACAGCGGCTGGGATTGAGAAAAATAGAGAAAAATGAAAAAAAAAGAAGAAATAGGAAAATAAGGGAAAATTCACGGGTGTCGGCATGGGCGTGCCGACATTCGTGCGAAAAATAGGAAAAGGGAAATAAGACATACACGTGCCAATGCCTGTGCGAAACTTACTTGTCTTTGCGAATCTCTGCAGGTACAAAACTGAATTCACCTGTGCATTTTCTCTAGTTTCCATAGCAATAGTCCTAAACAACATTGTTCCTCATCAAACCTTGCTAACTAAAAGTCCAAAATGCAACACGAAAACCAAATAAGAGAAAACAATAAACATTAATAAATACCACACTAATTAATATATGGACTCAATAAAGGAAATTGTAACACCCATAATTTTTAAAACATTTAAAAGCTTATATAAATAACGCGATCTATCATTGAACTTCCAAACAGAGCGTAATATATTCGTAAGAGTCGGGGTGCTATGCCACACCTAGGTTTGTGAACCTAGATGCACAGGCTAAACTACAAATCATGTGGAATCATTAAGTTAAATACAATCCAAGGCACGTAGGCCATTGCTATTACAACTACTAATTTAGCTAAGACTACAAGTCCATCTAGCGCGCTCCTTAGCTAATGATCATCACCTGAAAAACATATCGTAGCAACTGTCAGCGAATAATGCTGAGTAACCCACTCCCACACGTTAAGTACAATAAATATAAATATAGGAAGTCATTTTGAAACTGGAATACATATATAATCCTGAGCAACTCTAGTTTTAAAACCCGGATCATGACTCGAGACACTATCAATAAGGTACCTTTCGAATATTATAGAGATACTAACATTCATCGTACATTAGTAAGGCATAATAGATAAGTAAGCTCATAAATAACAATTAAAGGCAACAATAGGATCCAATGATAATCAATTAGCAAGTAATCGTCAAAGCACACAATCCATCTTCCAACCTTATACCAAGTTCCAACCTTCACTCCTTTCCATCCTTGTATCAGTTCCAACCTGTACCTCCAGGCCACTCTTATATCGCCTCCCTTATCCCTTCGGGCAACTACATGCCCCCACCGACATACCACCAACAAGTCCACCAACATGGTAGCACCGAAGTTCCATTCGCATGATCCGTGCCTCTAGCACCACTACCAAGGGGTCAGCGCATATATCTCTGACATGGCACCGCGGCGCTTATACCCTGACCCAAGCCTTTAGCCAGCAAGTCTAAGGGGTGGTCCGTGCCATTAACACGATAACTGAGCAGTCATTGTGCTATCCGCCAACAATTCATTTCCACCAATCACAATCTCATCATCATCGATCTCAACCATCATTGCGCAATGATCACAATACCCATCATCATTTAATCAATCAATCATATAATCAATAATAACAATCAAGGTACAATTACAAACGATACATGCTACATACAAGTTCCTAGAACGGTACTCAAAACATCATACGAGGCTCATAAACATCGAACGGGATACAATGGGGCCCAACGGGACACGGGGAAACAACAAACGGAGGAAAATGACTCGCCGTGTGACATCCCGTAAATCCAAAATCTATTTAAGGATTAATTAGATAATTAATCCTAGCTTAATTGGTAATTTATTCCTAAAATCCTGAAAATTCAATAATTGGAGGGCTAGAAATTGACTAGTCAATCCAAGTCAAAGAGTTGTGCTCTATGCCCTATGAGTTGTTCCCTTGTCTCCTTACTCTTCCAACTTTAGTAAGGGAAAAGAAGACTTTTCACCTTATGTTTGTGCCCCAAGCTAACCTAGCATCATCCTTCATTTCATTTCCCTAACACCCTAGACACAAAAGCTCCACCTTCTCTCTAGAAACTTGATAGTTTCTTCTTCAAGCCAAGTTTTGGGCAATCCTAGATTATACAAGTTGGTCTCCAAGATTCATACTTTCTTAACCTTGAGCATAGGGAGGGTAAGATCTTTGATCTCTTGGTGTTTTTAGTACCTTTTTAGGTGTCTTTTTCTAAAGATAGAATCTTTGTTGTATTTTGGTGTGTTCTTGAAGTTGAAGTTGAGGAGAGCTTTAGGAGAAGCTTTTAAGGGTGTGAAAAGTGAAGGTTTAGGCTACAAAGGTAACCCATGCTTTACAAAATCTATTTTCTTACCTATATGATGATTTCTTGACTTCTACTTGTGATTTTTGTTATGAAATGTGAGATTTGATGCATTGTCTTGTGGTAATGCATATCTAGAGCTTGTTATTAGGGTTCTTGTATGCCATTGCTTGGCTATTTCTTGGGTTCAAGTCATATTGTTGTATTGTGTTTGATTTTGGGTGTTTTGGACTTGAATTTGGACTTGTTGTTGAAAATCCACGAAGGGATTATTTGTGGTACAGGAGTGTACCCGCGGGCGGAATGGCGGGCAGTGGCCTACCCGCCGCCCCACCCGCGGGGTACATGCCTTGTGTGTAATGGTACCCGCGGGCGGAACCAGGGGTGGAGGTCCTCCCGTGGCCCTACCCGCGGGATACATCTTTGGTGTTGGTCGGGGATTTGTTCCCCATGATTCTTTTGACTCGGTAATTGATGCTTTGACCTCCCGATGTTGTTTTGTTGGGCTATTTGAGTGTCTTCTTGATGTTTCGTATGTCTAGAACAGTATGTTAGGAATCCATGTAGGATTTGGTGTCATGAATCGTGCTAAGTGCTCAACTTTGTGATTCGTTGAACCATGAGGAGTCTTGTATGTTCTACGGAACTATGTTTCGGTTACCCGTTTGAATAGCATGCTAGTTTGATGTTGAAATGCTAGTGTGTGCGGTTTGTTCTTTCCTTTTGAGGATGGCAACTTGTGTTGACCATCGTTGGTGTAGGATTGTAATCCTTCCTTGATTGAGTATGGTTTCATATCTTTGTTGTGATCCATTGATTGATTCCTGATTTGAAAATGTGTGTATTGGCTGTACCTTGATTGCACGATTAAGGGTATGGGACCTTAGTCACCAAGGTACAGATATGGTCCTCGTGGTGGCCATGAATTGAGTTTGGTGGTTTGTTATTTGAGCTTTGCTCATGAGTTTGGTGGTTTTGTAACATGATATTGAACGGTACCCTCGTGTACTGAGAGTTCAGCGGTATTGATTGGCGGTTGTTGGAGGGGGAACGACGGTTCTCGGAGGCAAAAGGTTGGACTTGGAAGTACAGGGTGGCACTCGGAGGTAAAGGTTGGAACCGTAATAAGGCCGGGGGTAGCCATAAGGTTGGAACCGCGCATAAGGTTGGAACTTGGATCTTGTAAGTGTATTCTTGTGACATGAAGTGTCACTGTGGCATGTATTTGCCAATGTGTGAATGTCTATTCTTTGCTAATTAGCATGTCGAGTGGTATTCTACTTTATGATCAGTAGAATACGCCTCGAGTTGTATGTGTTTTCTGTTGTTGTTCATGTCTTGATGTTTTCTTGGGATGTTGATTTCCCTTGTTCCTTTGAGAGTGAAATAGAGTCTTTGAAGTGACTTCTCTCTTGGCTTTTGAAATGATATATACTGTATTCCGTTTCGAAAATGGTTTTGTTTTATACTATCTATATATGCTACTTAACGCGTATTGATGGGTTACCAGCAATGTTCGCTGACCGGGCGTCGTCCCCTTTCTTTATGTTGCTTTACAGGTCTTGAGTAGCTTATGGCGAGTGCGCTAGCTGTTGGTTGTAGTTTAGCTCCCTTGGACTGTGTAGATAGTGTTTTGGGCCTGTGTGCCTTGGGTTGTTTGAAAATGGATAGTACGTTTGTTAGACTAGCCTGTGCATCCACTTGAGGTGGATGTGGCATAGCACTTCATGTTTTCACGTTTTTAATTTAAGACTTCCATTGTTGTTTACGTTTTATGATACATGTTAGTTACCTTACCTTACGTATTTAAGTTTTTAAAATATCGTGAAAATTGGGGTGTTACAGTTGGTATCAGAGCCTAGGTTTGAGCCTAGGATGTTAGAGTCTGGACTTTTAAGAAGTTAAGTGTGGTTTGAGACCCTAAGGTGACCTTAAGTATCTAAGTGTTTAGGACTTAAGACTTTTAGGACGCGTGGTGAGCTGTGTGTTGTTTATCGTTGGTTCTTCTTAGTTTCGTATTCTTTTAGTTAGCGGCAGGTAAGGGTGCATTGTTGTTTATGCCTACCGTAACCGTGTTGTTGTTGTAGAAGCTTTGTCATGGCACCACCTCGTCAACGCGCTCGTACGCCGGAGACCCCAACTAACGAACAGTTGGCCCAGAACTTGCAACACCTCACGCAGACCATGCAAACATTGAGTAAGCTCTCCTACACAACAATCATCCTACTCCGCTGCCACAGCCTGCCTGACATAGAGATGTGGGATGTCTAATCTCTGGTCATAGACCCCCGACGTTCGCCGGAGAGGAGGGCCCTGTCGTACTCGAGGAATGGATCCGAACCTTCGACAAGATCTTCTCCGTGGTAGAGTGCCCCGAAGAGCGCCGAGTGGAGTTAGCATCCTTCTACTTCAGTCATGAAGCTGACTTGTGGTGGGTGCACGAGGGACCCGCATGCCTATAGGAGCCTGACTTCGATTGGACGGCTTTAAAGGACTGGATGAGAGAGCGGTTTTACCCGGCACATGTCTGAGCTGCTATGTACGAGGAGTTTCTACACTTCCAGCAGGGTTCAACGTCTATGGTGGAGTACCACAAGCGGTTCTTGGAGCTCGCTCGCTTTGCAAGAATGCTAGTCCCCACCGAGTTCGCGAAAGTTGAGAAGTTCGTGGCTGGACTTAACTACGAGGCTCGTAAGGCATTGACCGTGAGCAAGCCGAGGACCTTGAAGGAGGCTTATCTGAGTGCTGCTGACTTATACCGGGTACAACATTTGGAGCGGGGATCATATGAGCTTGCTAGGAAGAGGAACGAAAGTGGTGGATCCCACAACTTCAAGAAGCCAAGACAGGACTTCCGAGCCAAGACCGCACCTTCACCACCCCAAGGATCAACCCGAGTGGAGTTCGGTGATCAAGCTAAGAGGTTCGCATGCAGAAACTGTGGAAAGGAGCATGTGGGAAAGGATTGCCAAGGGAATGCTTTACGGTGTTTCAAGTGCGGAGAGAGAGGACACAAGGCTCCCGTATGCCCTATACAAACTAACAAAGAGCGTTGCCACCTAGCTCGGGATCCGGTGGAACATTGGGAGGGAATTCAAGTTGAGGCACAGCTGGAGCTAGACCTTCGGGTCGGGTGTTTGTGATGGGTCGATCCCAGGCTGAGACGGAGGGGTTGGTTGAAGAGGAGATGGCAGGTAACCCTTTTCTAAGCCTATCTTTATCTTGAGAGTGTGCCTTTCCCTTGTTGCCTTTTCCCTGTTGCCTTTTCATGTTGTTGGTCTTTGGGTTTTTGGGCCCAGAGAGGTCTAACACAACCTTGGTTGGTGGATTCACCTTTCAACAAAGCTTTAGCGAAAATGGAAAGGAATGAATAAAAATGGAAAAGTGTTTCTCTATTCTCTAGGGCCTGGACTCGCCTTCCTTTCACACTCTTAGAGGGGCCTTTATATAGGTATCTCCCCTTTATCCTGACTTCAGGTACATTTAAGGGGGTCTTAAGTGCTATTTACGCTACAGGGCCATTGGGCTGCCGTTACTGGGCTTCCCAACGGCTCCTTTGACCGAGCTCTTCAATGCCACCATAAATGCCGTGCAACGGCTCTTTATCAATCCGGCCGAGTCCCAGTCCTATCCTCAAGCTCGGGCCGACTCCTGGACTCGGCCCTAGTCTCTTCTGGGCCTTGTTACTTATTCGGGTTCCTCACCTTGGGCCGTATGCTATTCTTCTTTGGGCTTCTTAATCCTTCTTGGACTTCCCCCTCTCTCTTGGGCTTCTCCTTTTGTACTTCTTCTTGGGCCGGGGTTCACACCCCATCAACTAGTCCCTCACTTTCCGATATCCGGTCCTCTAACGTCGGTGTCGAAAAGTAAAAACATTTATTTCTTTCATCCGCAAATCTCTTCAATCTATCGCTTTTAATCGGCCGAGTAACGCCCAAATTCCTTGAGATTCTCCTGATTTGCGGGGGCTGTTTAGATTCCTCTACCCTCTCACAAGATCTTATAAATAGCGTCCTAGTCCTTGTGTCTTCTCCTCACTCTCTTTGATCCACTATGGGTCGTTCCCTTATGAAAGGAAAGAAGATCGTCTTCGAGTCGCCACATCGCCCCCTTCCTTCTAAAAGGTCGAGACTGGAGAAAGAAGGCAAGAAAAAGGCCCCACGTCCTTCTTCCAGAAGGCAACATGTTGGCGCCACTTCCTCTATTTCTCAGCCGTCGACTGAGGCTCCACCCTCAGTGGCAAACACTCCATCCCTGGCCGACCCGCAACCTCCGACTGTGGCTCGAGTTACTGCCCAGGACGGATCATTCATGGAGGTGGCGCTCCCATAGCAGCTGTCTTTCAAGATGACTTTCACCATCCCTCTCGACGACTTGGACGGGCCGGCGACGGATTTGATGACCGATGCCGATTTCGCCCGCTACCTGGAATTGTATCTGGATGAGGAGGCGCCCATCATTCCGCCTCTTATGCCGGCCTTTTGGGATTCATTCTGTCCATCTCCCACCGGGCCATCGGAGGAGATGTTTTTTCAAGACGAGCCCTCTTCCCCTAATGAGTGATCGTGTCGGCCGGGTCCCGTCAACAGCGTCGAATGAAGTCTTCAAGGGAGAGCCGTAAAAGGAGCATGAATAAATAAATAAATAAATATATATATATATATATATATATATATATATATATATATATATATATATATATATATATATATAAGTTGATGTAATAAGTTCCTTTCTGAATGTACTGCCCTTTGAATAATAATAATCTTTGTAACTTTCGCCTTTTCGAATCCTCCTTTCCACTCGACTAGGTTCACTAGTCGGCCAATTTTCGAGTCGACCTGGCGCCTTATCCTAATGTCTGACAACTGTGATCCCCTAGTATCCTGGAAGATATCACTTTTCCAGAAAAAGTGCGAATCTTTGATCTTCCCAAGCGGATTTGACGGAACTATCGTAACACCCCAAAATTTTGAAACTTTTAAAACTTATATAATAAAGGTGAATTCTCATTAAATCCCAAAATCAAACATAAGAGTACGGGGTGCTATGCCACATTTGAGCTAGAGAACTCAGATGCACAGGCTAAACTAACTAAATATCCTCAAAGCAATGTCAATACATAATCATGGCACGCAGGCCGAAAGGGAAACTAACTAATCTATGCTCCGGATCTCTAGCGCGCTCCAGGGTCTACTCATCTGTGCCTGAAAGCCAAATATATCTGTTCAGCGAATGATGCTGGTAACCCACTCCAACGCGTTGAAATACAATATAAATAAATAAATAAATAAATAAATAAATAAATAAATAAATAAATAAATATATATATATATATATATATATATATATATATATATATATATATATATATATATATATATATATATATATATAGATATACAAAAACCATTTTGAAGCAGGAAGATATATACTTAGGGGACTCTAGCTTTAAAATCAGGGATAGACTCGACAAGTAGAGATAAGCATATTCAACAATGATAAACAGTTATATAGAGACAACATCATAAAGAACATGTATCTAAGGTCACCGTTCACTTTCAAATCATTCACACCCTCATTCCATCATCATTCAAGTCACGCAAGCACACTTTGGTGGCCCCACGGGACCAATCGCATGCCCCGAACATGAGGGTTAGTGCATATAGCACTGACACAGCCCTGCAGCTCCCTACCTCATACCGCAACATGAAGGGGTTGATCGCAACCAACCGTATAGACCGCCGATAGTTCGACGGCGGATCACAGCCCTACACACCGCTGACACGCTCAGTCGGTGGACTGAGATCCTCTTTTGGGGACTACGACCCTACACACCGTTGACGAGCACAGTCGGTGGATCGTAGCGAATCAAGCCCTACACACCGCTGAGGGACTCAGTCGGTGGGCGAAGATCCTCGGAGACTACGACCCTACACATCGCTAGCCCTTCACTCAATGGATCGTAGTCGACCATAGCCCTACACACCGCCTGATCACTCATTCGGTGGGCTATGGCCTTCCTCAGGCTGGTGGCCCTACACACCGCTGGCGCGTCCAGTCGGTGGACCACCCGCACACGAGGCCCATGTGGGCTGTAGCCCAAGAAGTGAATCACTGACCGCAGCCAGGAAAATGAACCGCAGCTCATAAGTAACCAATTTGACCGCAGCCAACTTCTGAACCGCAACTCAGGAACACCCAATTTGATCGCAACCAAATTGGGGAATCATGCATCACATAACACATTGTAGCACATAATAGCACATTGGGAAGGGGGAGACGTATAAATAAACTTACGTGCGATCATTCACATACTAAGAGTAGTCCTAAGGGGCTCATGCATTCTCCTCCTAGGCCAACGGGTTGCCGATTCACTAGCATGCAATTCCTAAGACTCTTTTATCCGACGAACGACACCCGGAACATCAAACTAGACTTAAGCACGACAAACGGGGTTCGTTGGGACACCACGGGGAATGGGGAACATCAAACGGGGAAGCCGAGGACCCAGGGTGGGTAACAGACCAGCGGGTAGCCGGTGGGTGGGGGTCACCCGCCGGCGACGATCCTCCGGGTAGCGGGTGGCCGGCGGGCAGACGTCTGCCCGTCGGCTGCCCGCTGCCTGGCGGTGATTCTCGGGCAGCGGTAGGTGGTGGGTTCCCCTACCTCCACCTACCCCCCACTGACTCTTTCATCAAATACGCGTCCCGGGATCCCTTGTGGAACCCGAAACCATGCTTAGACACTTTTAAACGTAAATAACGACACCACATATGCAATTAACGGATCAAAAGCAAGAATCATTTTGAACATATCCTAACATGACTTCTAAACATAACAACGCCCGAACATGCGAATTCCCACCCCTAATATGAATCAAGAACATCACAATACAAATTCCAAATCCACCTAGGGCTCTAATTCCCATCCAAATTACCAAGATCATATTTTATCTCTAACACCAAGAAACATCAAGATTTATCAAGAATTATCACATAAACATCAAGAACCTCTTTTTAACATCAAGATCATCAAGATCACATATAAAATTATCACATCAATCAAATAAGATTATATCATGATTATTATAAAGGAATCCATCAAGACACAAGCATATAGAGGGAGCCAAAGAAGGGGATTATAGTAAGGAAAATAGGTTTTGTTGATACATGGGTTACCTTTTAGCCTTAATTAATTTCATTGGCTATGAAGGGTCTTTCTTTAAGATTTCTTCTTTCTTGATTTCTCCTATGGGAATTCTTAGGAATTCTTGTGGTGAGAGTTTATTGTGGTGTGAGTTCTAGGTGCCTCTTATGTCCCTATTTATATACCTAAAAGTCCTAATTAGGGTCTAAATGGTATGGGCTTGCCACTTCCATTCCTTTTAGGACTAAGGGGGTCGGTTTTAGGGATAAGGGTCCATGGACTATGGTGGACCCCCTTTTAATTAATGGATTTTAATTCTCTTTTTTTTTGGGGGTGAGTAATTAATTAATTAATTTGGTTTTAAGGGTCATAACACGGGGTGTTACACAAGAGGCTTCGTCTTCGAAGCCGGTGTGTGGATCCATTCTTTCACCCCTGGACGTCACGTATCTTAGCCGGGGTAGATTGGATTTCTGGTGAAGTGGTGATTTGGAAAGTTCGGGTCTACCTTGGTTTCCTGGTCCTGAGCTGGATGCCCCGCGAGTGCCCAATACGGTCTCGATTGCTGCCACCCTTTGGTCCAAAGCGCATGTCGCGCGGATTAGGGACGAGAACCCTTCGTCCATGATTTGGTTTTGCCGGGTGAGCTGTGCGAGGATGCGCTCGTTGACGGATTCTTCATTTTGGCCCCTTGGGTTTCCTATTGCTCGTGCGGGTGCGGTGGATTAGGCTCGCTATCCTCTTCCTGCTCCTCATTTCCCTCCAGCCCCCCCACATTCTTGCCTTGCCCGTTTAAGTTTCTTGTTTGAGATATCCAGTTCATCAACCAATTCTCTTCGCTCCTCCTCGGGTTTAAGGCAAATCTCCTCGAGGGTGATGTATTGTCCCCCTTCGGTGTAGTAGATGTCATTGCGACGGAGGTTCTGTGCATTGAAAACCATGCTGCTTACGGGTTTGATCTCTGTGTGGCTCAGGTCCACTCCCTTTTTCTCCATGATCCAACTAAGGATCATCCCGTAAGGTAGACTAAGCCGGTTGCTAGTCTTGCAAAAATCCATGTGCTTCAACATGAGGGCCGATAGGTTGAACTTGATCTTGTGTTTTAGGAAGTAGGCAAAAGTACACTCCAAACTCCCCACATCCTTGCTTTTGTTGTTTGTGGGCAACAAGCTATCGGTCACAATCATGACTAGTATCTTTTGTTCGGCAGTTAGCCATTTCCTGTTTGGCCGGGTGGCCAAGGTGAAGCCTTCTTCTTTTCCTAGTAGCTACCCGAGGTAGTCCATATACCCTGTGCCTTGGGTACCAATCCATCCCTTTCGGTCGTAATCCGACACACCTGTGGTGGTCAGTTTTAGGAGTTTGGCCAAGCGGCCGTCGGAGAGTACTATCTCCTTGCCCCGGACTTTAGCGGTGATTTCCACTTTATCACCCCATTTGACGGCCACTAATGTAACACCCCAAAATTTTGAAACTTTTAAAACTTATATAATAAAGGTAAATCCTCATTAAATACCGAAATCAAAAATAAGAGTATGGGGTGCTATGCCACACCTGAGCTAGAGAACTCAGGTGCACAGGCTAACTAACTAAAATCCTCAAATAATGTCAATACATAAGCATGGCACGCAGGCCGAAAGGGAAACTAGCTACTCTACGCCTCGGATCTCTAGCGCGCTCTGGGATCTACTCATCTGTGCCTGAAAGCCAAATATATCTATTCACCGGGAGATGCTGGTAACCCACTCCAACGCGTTGAAATACAATATAGGTATATATATAGATATAGATATAGGAAAACCATTTTGAAGCAGGAAGGTATATACTTAGGAGGATCTAGCTTTAAAATCAGGGATAGACTCAGCAAATAGGGACAAACACATTAATCAATGATAAACAGTTAAGTAGAGATAACATCATAAGGAATACGCATCTAAGGTCACAGATTCAATTCAAACACATCATCATTCAAGTATCATTCATATCACATAATCATTGATGGCGCCACGGGACCAATCGCATGCCCCGAACATGAGGGTTAATGCTTATAGCATTAACACGGCCCCACAACACCCTACCTCAGTACCGTGGTACGAGGGGAGTTGATCGCAACCAACCCTTTGAGAACCGCTGACGAACTCAACGTTGGACCACTATCCGACACACCGCTGACGCGCCCAGTCAGTGGACCGCGATCCCCTTTACAAGGGGGGACTTACGACCCTACACACCGTTGATGCGCACAATCGGTAGACTGTAGCGGATCAAGCCCGACACACCGCTGAGCTAAACTCAGTCGGTGGGCGAAGATCCTCGGAGACTACGGCCCTACATACCGATGTCCCATCACTCGGTGGATCGCAGCCAGCCGTAGCCCTACACACCGCCTGATTACTCAAGTCGGTGGACTACAGCCTTCCTCGGCTTGTTGGCCCTACACACCGCCTGGCGCGTCCAGATCGGTGGGTCATATCACCGAGGCCCATGTGGGCCTTCAGTCCTATATATAATCTTTATATACCTGACCGGTCTCTACCAGCCTGGTTAACAGTTGGGATGGTTCTCAACCCATTCAACTGCCCGTATAGTGGACCTCAGTCCTATATAATATTTATATACCTGACCGATCTTAACCGGCCTGGTTAATAGTTGGGATGGTTCTCAGCCCATTCAACTGCCCGTATAGCCCACTTGATCTTAACCAAGTTGGGGTCATGCATCACGTAACACAAAATAGCACATAATAACACATAATAACACATAGGGAAGGGGGAGACATATAATTAAGCTTACGTGTGATCATTCACATACTAAGAATTGTCCTAAGGGGTTCATATGACTTCCACTTAGGTCAACGGGTTACCGATTCGACTAGCATGCGATTCCTAAGAGTCACTTATCCTACGAACGGTTCCCGAAACATCAAACTAGACCCAGGCACTACAAACGGGGTCCGTTGGGACACCACAGGGAATGGGGGACATCAAACGGGGAAGCCGGGGACCCGGGGTGGGTAACGGACCAGCGGGTAGCCGGTGGGTGAGGGATCACCCGCCGGCTGCCCAGCAGCGGGTTGCCGGCGGGCGGACGCCTGCCCGGCGCCTGCCCGCTGCCCGGCGGTGATCTTCAGGTAGCGGGTAGGTGGCGGGTACCCCTACCCCCACTTACCCCCCACTGACTCATTCATCACAAATTCGTCCCGGGATCCTTTGTGGAACCCGAAACCATGCTTAGACACTTTTAAACGCAATTAACGACACCACGTAGTCAATTAATGAATCAAAAGCAAGAATCACGTATAACTCATCCTATTATGACTTCTAAACATAAACAACACCCGAACATACGAATTCCCACCCAATTTATATCAAGAACATTATAACACAAATTCCCAATCCATCTTAGGGCTCTAATCCCTCCTAATTCATCAAAATCACAATTTATCTTTAACATCAAGAACTATCAAGATTTGTCAAGAATCATTACATCAATATCAAGAACCTCTTTTCATAATCAAGATCATCAAGATTATCAAGAATACACACAAATCATCTTATCAATCAACAAGGATATTTCACAAATAGCATAGAGGAATTAATCAAGACACAAACATATAGAGGGAGGCCAAGGAAAGAGATTATAGCGAAGAAAATAGGTTTTGTTGAGACATGGGTTACCTCTTAGCCTTAATTAATCATTCCTTGGCTATTAAGGTTCTTCCCTAAGATTTCCATCCGTTTTGATCTCCCTAGGCTTGGTGGTGGGGAGTCCCTTGAGAATTCTTGTGTGGTGATATCTATTGTGGTGTGACTTCTAGGTGGCTCCTATGTCCTTATATATATATATATATTTAGGAGTCCTAATTAGGGTCTGAATGGTATGGGTTTACTAATTCTATTCCTTATAGGACTAAGGACTTGTTTTAGGGATAAGGGTCCATGGTCCATGGTGGACCATATTAATTAATTAAAGAGGATCCTAACCATAATCTGAATAGTAAAGGTATACTTTCTTTATTCCTAATAGATGTGTAGGCCTAGGATTCCTAATTAGGATCTGATTAGTAAAATGTTGACTTTCTTTATTTCTAATAGGCTTATGACTCTAGTTTAGGCAAGGGTCCACGATCCGTGGTGGACCATATTAATTAATTAAAGGGATTTCTAATCAAATTAATTCCTTTTTAATTATTATTAATGAAATTAATTAAATAATTAATTCGGGATTAAAGGCCGTAACACGGGGTGTTACAACTAAGTGGTGATAGAACTCCTTCACCAAGTCGGGGTACATATCCCCTTTGATGGAGAGATACGTATCTAAGAGTCCTTGAAATTTAAGCATATCGACCAACTCCGGAGATAATTGGTCGGGTTCGAGGGCTTTCCCTCCAATTACCGTGTTGTGACACCCCGAAATCCAAATTCAATTAAGGGATTAATTAAGTAATTAATCATATTTCAATTTGTAATTTAATTCCTTAAATTCCTGAAATTTAATAGTTGAGGACTAGTAATTGACTAGTCAACCCCAAAGTCAAAGTTGTACATTAAGCTTTGTAAGGAGTTCCCTTGTTCCTTACACTCCCTTATGTTAGTAAGGGTATTCTTGACCTTTCACTTGTTGTTGGTATTGTAACCTAACCTAGTAGACCACCTTCATTCTCTCCTTACAGTTTCTAAAAATCTAGCTCCACCTTCTCTCTAAAAAGGTGAGTAGCTTTTCTTCCAAGCCAAGTTAGGGCTTTGCCAAAACTTCAAGAGTTGCTTCCAAGATTCAACCTTTCATATATTTGGGCATCTAAGAGGGTAAGATATAAGTTCATCTTGTGTTTTTGGTTTCATCTTAGGTGTCTTTTCTTAAAGATAGGATCTTTATGATCTTTTGGTATGTTCTTGAAGTGGGTTTGGAAGGTGTGCCTTGTGAGGAGCTTGTTGAGGTGTAAAGTGAAGTCTTTAGTCTACAAGAGGAAACCCATGCTCTACAAAATCTATTTTGCTTACCTATTTGATGAATCTTGGATTCTACATGTGTTTTGCTATGAAATGTGAGTGTTTATGCATTATCTTGTGAAAATGCATATCTAGAGCTTGTGTTTAGGGTTCTTGTGTGCCATTGCTTGGCATTTCCTTTGATTCAAGTCATTTTGTTATATTTCGTGAGATTTGGCATGTTTGGGACTTGAATTTAAGTTTGGAGGTGAAAATCCGTGAAGTGTTGTATTATGGTACAGGGATGTACCCGCGGGCGGAACGGCGGGTAGGCTTCTAACCCGCCGCCCACCCGCGGGGTACATTGGTCGAACAGCTTGTACCCGCGGGCGGAACCGCGGGTAGAGGCCTACCCGTGGGCCCACCCGTGGGTACGCTATGTTGGTTGTTGGGGGATTTGTTCCCCGTGATTCTTTTGACACGGTATTTGATCTTTGGACTTCCCGTTGTTCTTTTGTGGAACTATTTGAGTGTCTTCTTGATGTTTCGTATGTCTAGAACTATGTGGTAGGTATCCATGTAGGTTTTGGTGTCGTGAATCGTGCTAAGTCTTCAACATTGTGTTTCGTTGAACTGTGATGAGTCCTATGTGTTATTCGGAACTATCTTTGGTTTACCCATTTGATAAGCATGCTAGTTTGGTGTTTAAATGCAAGCATGTGTGTTGTTTGTACCTTCCTATTGGTGGATGATAACTTGTGTTATTCATCGTTGTTGTTGTTGGGCTGTGACCTATTCCTTGATTGAGTAAGGTTTCATATCCTCGTTGTGATCCGTTGATTGGTTCCTGTTGTGGTGTGATATGTGTGGCTTTACCTGGATTGCACGATTAGTGGAATGAGACACTAGTCACTAAGGTATTGCAGCGGTCCTCATGGTGGCCGTGACGTGATTATGGAGTTGTGACCTTTGTGTAAGGTTCACGTGATTCTTGGGAGGCATGTGTTGCCATGTGTGTGTACGGTACCCTCGTGTACTATGAAATCGGTGGTTTTGTTGGAGGGACTGTTGGAGGGGGAACGACAGTTCCCGGATGAATAAGGTTGGACTTGGTGTACAGGGGTCCTGGAGGTAAAGGTTGGAACTATACATAAGGTTGGGGGTAGCCATAAGGTTGGAACCGGACATAAGGAAGGCATATCAACTCGTGATGAGTGATGTCACGAGGGCTTGTGTAGCCGTGGTTGTGTGTTCTCTTCTTGTGATGTGTGTAGTCACAAAGGCATGTGTTGCTGTTGGTCTTGTCTTTATCCTTTTGAGTTGTTGTTATCCTTTGTGGTCTTGGGATGTGTTCCCGTGTTGTTGTTGAGAGTGGTGAGTCTTGTGTTGACTATTACTCTTGGTTTTGTACTTATATATATGTATTCCATTTCGAAAATGGCTTTACAACTTATGTCTTACTTATGTATGTTATTTCACATGTATTGGTGGGTTACCAGCATTATTCGCTGACCGGGCGTCGTCCCATGTTTTATTGTGTTCTTTCAGGTGATGTCTAGACATGTGCGCGGTCTAGTGCTTGCTAGAGTAGCTTCTCCCTCTTGTTTTGTGGCCTATGTGCCAGTTTAGTTGTAGCCCTTTTGAGACTATGGATTAGATGTAAACATTGCAGATGTTGTCGTAGCGTTCATCCTTTTGGTGAACGTGGCATAACACCCCGTGATTTGGATTATGTTTATCTAGGTATCTTTCAGTTTTCCGCTGTGTCTGTTGTTTAGTTCTGTTATCTGAATGTTTAAGGCTTTTAAATAGCTTGTTTTTAGGGGGTGTTACAGTTGGTATGAGAACCTAGGTTTGAGCCTAGGAGGATTAAGTCTAGACTTTCTAAGTGGCTAAGTGTGGTTTGAAACCTTAAGGTGACAATAAGAATCTAAGTGTTTACGCTTAGTACTTTAGGACGCGCGGTGAGATTATGAGTTCTTTTATCGTTTTCTGTTGTGTTGTCTTTGCTTTCATTCCTTTTTGCTTTGGTTCTCTTTAGGTAAGGCACCAGGTAAGGGTGCGGGCCCTAAGTTTCCTCCCGTTATCGTGCTGTTGCTGTAGAAGTCGAGGATGGCACCATCGAGACGTCGTGCAAGGTCTTTAGAAGCTATCACCTGTGAACAGTTAGCTCAAAGTCTCCATCATCTGACACAGATCACCCAGACGTTGAGCAACGCCCTCCTCATCAACCACCCTCTTCAGAATGGGAATCGGGACATAGTAGGCCAAGTCGCAAGTCTCCGTTCCCCGATCTTCGCCGGTGAAGTAGATTTCGCAGTGCTGGACGAGTGGATCCGGATGTTTGACAAAATCTTCGAAGTTGTAGTATGCCCGGAGAATCGCAAGGTGAAGTTGGCTACGTTCTACCTTCGGCAAGAAGCGGACTCATGGTGGATGCTTGAAAGGCCAGCTTGTAGACAAGATCCGGAGTTCAGTTGGGAGGACCTAAAGGTTAAGTTACGTGAGCGGTTCTATCCTGCTCAAGTCAAGGAGGCCTACCTTTGTGCAACCGACCTCTACCGAGTTCAGCAAGTTCAAAAAGGAATCTGGGAGAACCGTAAGAAGAAGCTTGACGAAAACGTTTTACCTGTGGTTAGGAGTTTGACGGCTACTAGTGTTGGATCATCAAGAAGCCTGCAAAGAGACGACTCTAAGAGAGGTAAGACTCCCCAGCCAATCCGGAAGATCAAGGCTAAGGGAAGGCGCTCCGTTTGTAAGAAGTGTGGAAGTGACCACCCCGGCGTTGGCTGTCTTGGGAAACCGATAGAGTGCTTTGTTTGTGGTATGAAAGGTCACCGGTCCTTTGAGTGCAGGACTAAGAGGAAGACTTCAGCGGACTCAAAACCAGCTGGTAGTGTGAGACCCCGGTCGGGAAGTATGCATCGAAGTGGAAGCAACGATGGGCTAAGTGGAAGTAACAACCAAGACCTGTGTACGAAGTCGGGACCTCGGCAAAGCAAGACCCACAGTCGTGAGACAGATGCGAGAGGAAACCGTTGAAGTTAGATCTTGTACCCTTTTGTTGCACCTCCCTTCGTCTTTATGCCTTTCCTGCGTGTTAGCTTGTTTGAGTGTTACCCTTGACCCTCGCAAATCTCTTCTTTCCCTTATACAAACCCAAACATCCTTTTTGCCAAGTAGTCTGTTTCTTCCGAACCTTGTTCTTGTTTTCTTTCTAAATCATCTTGTGCAAGACAGCAGTGACATCTGCTTTTGAAGAATCTGGCAAGGTCTAAGAGTTAAGCCGCATCCGAGTCGAAGTAGAGAGTTTTCAGTTCGTCAAAGGTGCAGTGATCGAAGTGTCAAGTTGAAGATGTAACCTGAAGTCGAGAATCCTTAACCCTCTTTAAGCCGTATTTCTATCATCTTCTTGTCAAACCAATTGTCTCTTTCCAAGAAATCTTTCCTATCTCTTCAAGCGTCGTTCTCGTTTCCTTCTTAATTTGATTCTATACAAGATGACAACCTCGTTTTCCTAAGTTGTAATCTTGAAAATCTTGATTTCCTTCTTAACCTACGTTATTCTTGAGCCTAAATCTAGTACCCTTCATTAGGAAATCCTTTAAATTCTTTCAAACCTCGTTCTTGTTCCTCTCTTGATTTGAATCTGTTCAAGGTTACGACCTCATCTTTCCTGAGTTGTGACTTTGAAAATCTTGATTCCCTTCCTAATTATCGCTATCCTTGAGCTCAAATCGGATACCCTCCGTAGGGAAATCCATTTCAACTTCCATAAACCCCGTTTGGATTATTTATTCCCTAAGTTGTAACCTCGTTTACAATTCTCTCCTTCGTAATCAACTTGGTCCTCGAATTGTTGAACTTAAACTCTCATCTTGATCTTCCCCTTTGAATCGAACCCCGTTCTTGTATTCCCCGCTTCTAACGATTCTGTGCAAGGTGGCAACCTTATTTCCTAAGTTGCAACTTTGATGACTTTGATCCTACTCCTAGGTATCGTGGTCCTTGAGTTTCTGAACCGTAAAACCCTTCACTCTAATCTTTTCCGTTGAACCGAATCTCTTCTTGTAAGCGTTCTTTCCCCTGAGTTACCTTTCTCCTTTGTTATCGTTCCAGTTTGAACCTTCCATCCGTACCAGAGTTTTGAAGTTTCAAGTGTTGCTTTGTAGAGAGTTGGAAGTGGTGTGCTAATGCAAATGTTAAGTCGGTAGCCTTCATCAAGTTAGCCCAAGAGCCGGAGAGAAGGACACCCAACTCGTGTTTTGGATCTAGCAGTTGAAGCTTTTGGCGGAAGTGACGGATCAAGTTCACGCAGACGCCGAGCTCAAGTTAAGTAGTGGGAGTACCTTGTTTCCTTTGGTTGAAGAAGTCAGTAGAGATCAGTTGAAGATGCAACCTTGGTTCTGTGATCCCGAGTGATATAGTTTAGATTTCTTGTGGTGTCAGTTTCTGTTTGTAGCTTGTTCCGTAGCTGAGCCGCCTCATTTTGGGTAGATCGTTGGCAGGTTTTGAGCAGGAGTTAGGCTCGGTGAGAAGTTAGCTTTCTTTTCCGGTAAATCTTTTATATATCACCTTATCTTTCTCTCTTGTCTTACCTTTGTGAACCCTCAACCTATCTCTAAGACTTGTCTCTCGTTTTGCTAACCGAAGGTTTTGGTGTTGAACTTCGTTGTGACCAAACCTATCTATCTCACAACATTAATTTGAACCCTTGGTTTCTCTAACTTTGGTTAGTGGCGAACACCTTTGTTGCTTAAAACCTCTTTTGCAACCCATCTCTTAAGCTTTGTCATCCGTTTCGCAAGCCGACCATTTTCGTTGTGGATCCTTGTTGCGTCCCTTGCTTGTTTTGTTAGTAGATTCGTTGGTAGTTGTTTGCTCAGTTGTGCGTCTAGTCGTTCTCTCTTGTTTTTTCATGTTTGTTAGATTGTAATTTGAATAGTTGGTTTAGTTGCTTCGCTTTTATGAAGACGCCGTCTGTCGCAGTTCGTCGCCGTCCACCAGAGGTTGGACCAGCTTGAAGCCAGTTCTAGCCGAGGAAGAGCCGACGAAGTGTCTGACGAAGACACCGAGGAATCGGAGAGCGAGTCCTTCTAGGGTGGAGTTGTGGCCGTCTTGTTCGCCCTTCCTTAGTCATTGTTATCTTCCTAGCCGTTTAGTTATTGCTTGCTTTGTATGCTTGTCTTTGCTTGTTGTCTTGTTGCTTGGTTAGTTTGTAGTTGGTGTTTGGAGCTAGTTGCTTAGTTCTTAGTTGTTGTCTAGAAGTCGGTGTTTGTGTTGAGGCTTGAGTTCTTGATGCTCAATGTATTCGTTTGTTAAACTCTTGCCTATCCTTGATTTGAAATCTTCTTTCTTGCTTTGAAATTCTTGTGAATTCTTTTGAGTTTTGACCAAAAGAGTTTGTTCTTGAACCACTTGTCACAATGTTGTTTCCTATCACCGTTTGCTTTGAATTCGTCGTACCCAAGCTTCGGGGACGAAGCTTCTTTGAAGGGGGAGAGGATGTGACACCCCGAAATCCAAATTCAATTAAGGGATTAATTAAGTAATTAATCCTATTTCAATTTGTAATTTAATTCCTTAAGTTCCTGAAATTTAATAGTTGGGGACTTGTAAATGACTAGTCAACCCCAAAGTCAAAGTTGTACATTGAGCTTTGTAAGGTGTTCCCTTGTTCCTTACACTTCCTTATGTTAGTAAGGGTATTCTTTACCTTTCACATGTTGTTGGTATTGTAACCTAACCTAGTAGACCACCTTTATTCTCTCCATACACTTTTTAAAAATCTAGCTCCACCTTCTCTCTAAAAAGGTGAGTAGCTTTTCTTCCAAGCCAAGTTGGGGCTTTGCCAAAACTTCAAGAGTTGCTTCCAAGATTCAACCTTTCATATATTTGGGCATCTAGGAGGGTAAGATCTAAGTTCATCTTGTGTTTTTGGTTTCATCTTAGGTGTCTTTTCTTAAAGATATGATCTTTTGGTATGTTCTTGAAGTGGGTTTGGAAGGTGAGCCTTGTGAGGAGCTTGTTGAGGTGTAAAGTGAAGTCTTTAGTCTACAAGAGGTAACCCATGCTCTACAAAATCTATTTTGCTTACCTATTTGATGATTCTTGGATTCTACATGTGTTTTGCTATGAAATCTGAGTGTTTATGCATTATCTTGTGTTAGGAATAAAGTGTAATGGTTTTGATATGCCAAATATGTATTTGTAGATCCCCCAATTTTATTTTATAGGTCTAGTAGAGTCTTAGACCATGATCGCGAAATTATTTATATTGGAAAAGAGAAAAACAGAGGAAGGTGCATGAAAATTGAAGAAGAAGATATCAAGCCGAAAATCAAGAATTTGTCTGGAGAAAATGACAAATTGAAGAAGAAGTTGAATGATATTAAAATCACGTCAATACTACTTAAGGAGATATCCCAGAAGAATTTTCGTGAAAGAAAATTAAGATTGGAAGATTGCATGAATTTGACTTGGAGATCAAGCATCTATGGAAAGAGAGGAGTACATCAAATGTGATTGGAGATTTAATCAATAGTTGTACGGACAAAGTAGATGAAGCGTGATATGTTATGCGAAATGGCTTAAGTTTGAAACTCACCATCAACAATTTTACAAGGTAAAATTTGAGAAGCCAAAATTAATTAAATCTGATGGAGTTGGGCGCTAGTTTGGCTTTGGGCGTCAATTACAAGTGGAAATTGGGAAGCAATTCCACTTGGGTGG
Organism: Ipomoea nil; assembly: GCF_001879475.1. Classification (NCBI taxonomy): domain Eukaryota; kingdom Viridiplantae; phylum Streptophyta; class Magnoliopsida; order Solanales; family Convolvulaceae; genus Ipomoea; species Ipomoea nil. The sequence goes on from NW_017617459.1 coordinate 733,366, forward strand.
CAATTGAGATGCAATTGCACTTGGGAGCCAATTCAAAGGAATTGGGAGCCGATTTCATAGGAATTGAAATTGGGAGCTAGTTTGATGCAATTGAAATTGGGAGCCAGTTTCAGAGAAATTGAAATCAAAATTGGGAGCAAGTTTCACATGGGAATCAATTCAAGATGGGAGCCAATGTAGAATTGAAATTGGGAGCCAATTGAAGTTGTAGAATTGAAATTGGGAGCCAATTGAAGTTGTAGTATGGGATGCAATTTCAAGATGGGGAAGTTGTAGTATGGGATGCAATTTCAAGATGGGGACCGATTCAAAGAAGACATGGAGATCAAATTGAATTGAGATGAAATTCAATACCAGGAGAAGTCTGGGAGCCAATTTCGAAGTCGAAGTCAATAATTCAAATTGGGAAGCAATTGAAAGCACCAGGAGAAGTTTGGGAGCCAATTACAAAGGAGAAATTCAAATTGGGGGCCAATTACAAGCCAATTGAAATTGGGTGTCAATTACAAAGGAGAAATTCAAATTGGGAGGAAGTTCACAACCAGTTTGAAGTCTGAGAACACACAGACGTGAGAATGAAGAAGATGAAGATGAACTTACAGTAAACTAATATGGGATTAAATTGAAGAATATTTTTAAATCCCAAAGATACAAGGACCACTTCAGAGCTAATCAGAGAAGCCGTTCTAACACCCAGATATTTTCACTCAACGTAAAACCAGAGAGGAATATTAGATGAAGTTTGGGAAACCATTCGCATCGAGTTCAAGCTCTCAAACGGCTAGCTTATTGTAACACCCCGAAATTTTTAAACTTTTGAAGCTTATATAATAATGGTAAGTTCTCATTAAATCCCGAAACATAATATAAATAGTACAGGGTGCTATGCCACACCTGAGCTAGAGAACTCAGGTGCACAGGCTAACTAACTAATATCCTCAACAAGATAAAAACATAAGCATGGCACGCAGGCCGAAAGGGGAAACTATCTACTTCTACGCTTCACGGTTCTAGCGCGCTCTAGTGTCTACTCTTCTGTGCCTGAAAGCCATATATATCTGTTCAGCGAGAGATGCTGGTAACCCACTCCAACGCGTTGAAATACAATACATATAGATATATACATAGATATTCGAAAACCATTTCGAAGCATGAAGATATATCCTAAGAGACTCTAGCTTTCAAAACAGGGAATCGACTCGACAGATAGGGATAAGTACAACCAACAGACATAATCAAGCATGCACAATTCACAGGTGTAGGGAACAGATACGAAAGATAGAGATAAGCACAGCCAATAATCATAAACAAGCATATACAGTTACTAGCATGTATCCTATGGTCACGCTTTCTTAACAATCCAATCATCCATATCTCATCACATAGCACACTTTGTTGGCGCCACAGGACCAATCGCATGCCCATACATGAGGGTCAGCGCATATAGCTCTGACACGGCCCCGCAGCACATTGCCCCGTATCGCAACACGGAGGGGTCGATCGCAACCGACCGATGAACCGCAGCTCATCATAGTTTGATCGCAACCAAACAGTGGACCGCAGCCCAAGAGTAGTCATCTGACCGCAGCTCATGTAAAACGTTTGATCGCAACCAAACGGTGGACCGCAGCCCGAGAGTGTAAATTTGACCACAGCCAGTTTCTGAACCGCAGCTCAGGAATAACCAATCCGATCGCAACCGAATTCGGGTATCATGCACACATAACACATAGCAAACACATGCAACCCACATAGGCACATTGGGGAGGGGAAAAAATTGTATAACGAAACCTATGCGTGATCATTCACATACTAAGAATAATCCTAAGGGGTTCATACTTCTTACGCCTAGGCCAACGGGATACCAATTCAACTAGCATGCGATATATAAGACTTATTCAACCTACGAATGGTACCCGAACATCAAACTAGACATAGGCACGATAGACGGAGTCCGTTGGGACACCACGGGGGTCGGGGGAACATCAAACGAGGAAGCCGAAATCCCAAGGTGGGGTAAAATCCAGCGGGTAGCCGGTGGGTGAGGGGTCACCCGCCGGCTGCCCGTCGGCGTCGTGGTTCCGGGCAACGGGTGCCCGGCGGGCAGTCGTCTGCCCGCTGCCGGCGACTTCGAAGTTGGCCGCGGGTAGGTGGCGGGTCCCCTACCCCCACCTACCCTCCACTGACTCTTTCATCACAAAAACGCCCCGGGAACCTTAGTGGAACCCGGAACCATGCTTAGACACTTTCAAACACAATTGATAACAACACGTAGACAATTAACGGATCAAAAGCAGGAAACATACGGCATATATCCTATCATGCTTTTCTAAACATAATTAATACCCGAACATGCGAATTCCCACCCAATACATCAAGAATAACCCCATACGAATTTCACGATACAGCCTAGGGCTCTAGACACATCCAATGTAACAAGAACACGATTCCTCTTTAAACATCAAGAACAATCAAGAATGGCACATAATCATCAAGAAACTAGGTTTCATCAAGAATTACACAATCATCAAGAATTCTTTTTCATCAACAAGATTATCAAGATCGCCCATGGAATCATAACACCAATCATCAAGAACAATATAACGAATCATCAATACACAAGAATATGGGGAAATCCTAAGAGGGGGAATCATAGCTATGAAAATAGATTTTGTTGAGACATGGGTTACCTCTTAGCCTTAATTAATTCCTTGGCTATGAAGGGTCTTTCTTGAAGCTTTCTTCTTTCTTGATTTCTCCTAAGGGAATTCTTGTAACTTCTTGTGTGGTGAGGGATTATTGTGGTAGGGGTTCTAGGTGCCTCCTATGTCCCCTATTTATATATCTAAGAGTCCTAATTAGGGCCCAAATACTATAGGCTTGCTAACTCTATTCATTTTAGGACTACGGGTTGGGTTTAGAGAAGAGGGCCCACGGATTATGGTGGGCCTTTTCCAATTTAATTATTGTAATTTAATTCTTTCTTTGGATAATTGGTTAAATGATTAATTGGTTTTAGGGGTCGTAACACGGGGTGTTACACTTATCCTTTCTGACATCTTTGCAGGAGATAAGATAAGATCTCTGACAAAAAGATACAAGATTTCAAAAATAAGATCGTCTCTTTCCAACGGACAGATTCTCATTAACAACTATAAAATGATGAAGTTATGAAGACTTGAAGAGAGAGCAGACAACGAACAAAAGAGCAGTTGAGAAAATACGAACTCATCAAGGAGATCGAATAGAGCAATTAAGCTTGAAAGAGCATAGAGCAAAAATCTCATTTGGTACAGAGCATACCAAAAATCTTCAAGTGAGAAGTGAGAAAAAAAAAAAAAGAACTCAGAGAAGCTTCAAGAGAAAAATATTCTGAGAGTTCTTAAACAGAGCAAAACAGAGCAAAAATATCAAGTGATGTACTTGATATATACAAAGAGAGAAAACACTCAGACCATTCAAGAGAAATCATTCCAGAGTGTTTATCTTCATCAAAGAGACCTGCGCATCATTGAAGACCATCCACAGAGTCTCAGAAGTTGGAAGCAAGACAACACTTGTTTTGGAGCAAAACAAGAGAAGGGAGGAAAGTAGCACGGAGCTGTGAAATCCTGGATTGTCACACAGAGCTGTGAGATCCGGAGCAGCAGTGTGGGAGGCTCTGGGCGTGATTAGTGCAGGCTTTGTGATCAAAGCACTAGATCACGGGATACGTTTCTACCGGAGTGTGGAAGACGGGGGGAAAGTAACGCGGAGTCGTGAAATCCTGGGATAGTAGCGCGGCGACGTGAAACCCGAAGCAGCAGTGTGGTGTCACTGGGCGTGATTAGTGCGGGCTTTGTGATCAAAGCACTAGATCACGGAAATTCATTGTATCTTGGAACCAAGGAGTGGTAGATATAGTGAATTGCTCTTGGAGATAAGAGCAAGTGGAGTAGGAGGATTACACCACCTCGCGAACCACTATAATTGTCTTGTGTTCTTTACTGCTTTCTTTACATATTGCTCTTTACATATTCGCTCTACACGAGATATACTGCTCACACAATCTCACACACACTTTATGTTTATTTATTTTCGCTGTGCACCATACTCTTACAATCTAGTTAAGAGTTTTGGTTTATCTCTGGCTTAGCAATTGTTGTGCTGTACGAAAAAAGTTTGAAAGTCTATTCACCCCCCCCCCCCTCTAAACTTTCACCTTACCTCTTTTGGGACCACCAATTTGTATCAGAGCCTGTAGCCTATTTGAGTCAGTTTATACCAACCTTTGGTATTAAAACACGTTGCCCAACTGGGTTAACTGTTTTTGACTGCTAGACTGATCCCTTATACAAAGTCTGTGAATTGCATTAATCTTTCATATCTCTCGTGATGATGATTAAGAAAGATTTAGCTCAAAATCTATTATTCTCACTTGATAAATTTGATGATTGGAAAGTTCGTATGTAGGTACACTTATCGGCTTTACATGATGAAATGTGGGAAGTTATTTCCATTGGCCCTATAGAAATATTAAAAGTCAATACGGCATTTGTTATATCCCCGGATGCTCCACAGTATGTACAAAAGCCAAAACCGGAATGGACATCGGATGATAGAACGCGGAATAATCTTGACAATATTGCCAAGGATATTCTATTCAAAGCCGTTGATGATACAATATTTCCGAAGATCCGAAAGTGTGCTACTGTGAAAGAAATATGGGAAACTCTCATCAAGATTGGCGAAGGAGATGAACAAGAAAAAGACAATAAGCTCACAATCGCCATGAATAAGTTTGAAGATTTCAAAATGCTCTCAAACGAAAGTGTTGCAATCATGGAAGCTCGAATGATCGAAGTTCTTGGAGAGATTAGTGATCTTGGCAAAAATATTAGCCAAAAAGAAATTAATCTCAAAATCCTACGAGGCTTACCATCTGCATGGGATATGAAGGTTACGGCTATGCGCGATCACCGAGATCTAAGAATGTTGTCAACAGACAAATTATTTAGTGATCTAAAAGCATATGAGTTCGAAATGAAGGCCAAAGATGATGATATTCATGAAGCTCGAAAGTCTGCTCTAATGGCCGAACAACCGTCAACTTCCAGGTCAGTAGAAAATAATGTTGATTTTATGACTGACGAACAGTTTGCTCTTTTTGACAAAAGATTTAAAAGGTTTATGCGAAAAGGAGACAACAAAAATTCTGCTCGTGGAAAATTCGTCTCTCGCACCCCACAAGAAGAAAAAGTCGAAGCAAATAGCAATTTGTGCTACAATTGCCGCAAACCCAGACATTTTAAAACAAATTGTCCATATCCGATCGTTAGCAAGTATCAAGGCAAAAATGTTTGTTAGGAATAAAGTGTAATGGTTTTGATATGCCAAATTTGTATTTGTAGATCCCCCAATTTTATTTATAGGTCTAGTAGAGTCTTAGGCCATGATCGGGAAATTATTTAAATTGGAAAAAAGAAAAACAGAGGAAGATGCATGAAAATAGAAGAAGAAGATATAAAGCCTAAAATCAAGAATTTGTCTGGAGAAAATGACAAATTGAAGAAGAAGATGAATGATACACGTCAATGCTACTCAAAGAAGATATCCCAGAAGAATTTTCATGAAAAAAATTAATATTGGAAGAATGCATGAAATTGACTTGGAGATCAAGCATCTATGGAAAGAAAGGAGTACATCAATGTGATTGGAGATTTAATCAAAAGCTGTATGGACGAAGTGGATGATGCTTTATATATTATGCAAAATGGCTCAAGTTTGAAACTCACCATCAACAATTTTACAAGGTAAAATTTGAGAAGCCAAATTAAATTGATCTGATAAAGTTGGGCGCTAGTTTAAGCTTTGGGTGCCGATTACAAGTGGAATTGAAATTGGGAGCCAATTGAAGTTGTAGTATGGGATGCAATTTCAAAGTAGGGGACCGATTCAAAGAAGACATGGAGATCAAATTGAATTGAGATGAAATTCAATAACCAGGAGAAGTCTGGGAGCCAATTTCGAAGTCAAAGTCAACAATTCAAATTGGGAAGCAATTGAAAGCACCAAGAGCAGTTTGGGAGCCAATTGCAAGTCAAAGTCAATTGGGAGCCAATTACAAAGGAGAAATTCAAATTGGGTGGAAGTTCAAAGCCAGTTTGAAGTCTGAGAACACCCAGACGTGAATACCCAGACGTGAGAATGAAGAAGATGAAGATGAACTTACAGTGAAAATATTCTCACAAGGAAAAATACTTTTTTTTTTTTGAATGCTCACAAGGAAAAATACTAGTTTTTAACTAGTATGGGATTAAATTGATGAATATTTTTAAATCCCAAAGATACAAGGACCACTTCAGAGCTAATCAGAGAAGCCGTTCTACACCCAGATATTCCCACTCAACGTAAAACCAGAGGAATATCAGATGAAGTTTGGGAGCTCATTTACATGGAGATGAAGATCCATCAAACGGCTAGCTTATCCTTTCTGACATCTTTGCAGAAGATAAGATAAGATCTCTGACAAAAAGATACAAGATTTCAAAAATGAGAGCGTCTCTTTCCAACGGACAGATTCTCATTACCAGCTATAAAATGATGAAGATATGAAGACTTGAAGATGGGGAAACATAGAGCATACAATAGAGCAAGAGCAGAAAATTCGAATCCATAAAAGGATCGAATAGAGCAATTAAGCTTGAAAGAGCATAGAGCTAAAATCTCATTTGGTACAGAGCATACCAAAAATCTTCAAGTGAGAAGTGAGAAAAGAAAAAGAACTTAGAGAGCTTCAAAAGAGAAATATTCTGAGAGTTCTTAAACAGAGCAAAACAGAGCATAAATATCAAGTGTTTTACTTGATATATTCAAAGAGAGAAAACACTCAGAGCTATCAAGAGAAATCATTCCAGAGTGTTTATCTTCATCAAAGAGACCTGAGCATCATTGAAGATCATCTACAGAGTCTCAGAAGTTGGAAGCAAGACAACACTTGTTTTGGAGCAAAACAAGAGAAGGGAGGAAAGTAGCACGGAGCTGTGAAATCCTGGATTGTCACACGGAGCTGTGAGATCCGAAGCAGCAGTGTCGGAGGCACTGGGCGTGATTGGTGTGGGCTTGGTGATCAAAGCACCAGCTCACGGGATACGTTTCTACCGGAGTGTGGAAGACAGGGGGAAAGTAACGCGGAGTCGTGAAATCCTGGGATAGTAGCGCGGCGACGTGAAACCCGAAGCAGCAGTGTGGTGTCACTGGGCGTGATTAGTGCGGGCTTTGTGATCAAAGCACTAGATCACGGAAATTCATTGTATCTTGGAACCAAGGAGTGGTAGATATAGTGAATTGCTCTTGGAGATAAGAGCAAGTGGAGTAGGAGGATTACACCACCTCGCGAACCACTATAATTGTCTTGTGTTCTTTACTGCTTTCTTTACATACTGCTCTTTACATATTCGCTCTACACGAGATATACTGCTCACACAATCTCACACACACTTTATGTTTATTTATTTCCGCTATGCACCATACTCTAACAATCTAGTTAAGTGTTTTGGTTTATCTCTGGGTTAGCAATTGTTGTGCTGTGCGAAAAAGTTTGAAAGTCTATTCACCCCCCCCCCCCCCCCCTCTAGACTTTCACCTTACCTCTTTTGGGACCAACAATGTTGAATCCACGCCGAACAAATCCGAAAGCAAAAGGTTCAAGCACGACAAAAGAAAAGCTCTCGTTACCAACGAACCAAACGAAAATGATGATTCGGAGGATTCATCATCAAGCGATGAAAGTTCATGTTCGGATGATGATACGGCGCTAATATGCAAGCCAATTGAGTTGAGTACAAGTTAAGATTGTCTTATGGCTCTTGAAGCAGAGGAAGAAGAGGTAACATCTAATTCTTTCAATTCTGTTAATTCTTCTTTTTCTCGTGAATCTATTGACAATCTAATGCGAGAATGTCAAGAGATTAAGCTCACTTATCCTCAACTCAAGAAGCGCAATAATATTCTAATTCTTGAAAAAGAAGAAATGAATAAAAAATTGCAAGATGCTTTACTTGAAGTGAGTAAATTGAAGAATGAAAATATTCATCTTCAAGAAGAGTGTAAAGCAAGAGAGGTTAGAGAACATAACCTTCGGGCAACCATTGCTACGTTCACTAATTCGTCTAAAATTATAGATAAAAAGGTGAGCATGCAAAAGCCATCAGGAGATAGAACCGGAATCGGTTATGACTCCACATGTTCTCAAACCCCTCAAAATCTGACTAATTCTACTACTACTTTAAATAATAAAGTTCAAGTGGTAAAATTTGTTAAAAGTCAGAATAGCACAATGAGACAAGGACTTGGCTATCAAACAAATGCAAAGATGAATGTTGAAAGGCCGAAACAATTTAATTATTTGGCAAAGCAACAAGATTTCTTCAAGCAAAGATATGTCAAAGAGTCAAGTGCAAAAAGATTTCATAGAAAAGAGGGAAGCTTTTCTAGAAATAAAGTTGGGAGATTTTATCCCACTCAAAAAGATTGGTTGTGCAATAGATGTAATGCTTTTTATAGACCAAAGCAACCATTCTCTTCCCAGGTGCCAAAATATAAAAATGTTTTTCAAAACCCGGCGCCAAAAATATTTTCAAAAGTGAGTTATGATTATCGTGTCTCAAATGGTTACAAATCGCCTCATCTTAATTCAATAAGATCAAGGTGGGTTTGGTTACCAAAAATCACTAACAGTAAAGGACCCAAGCAAGTATGGGTACCTAAAGTTAATTAATCTTTTTTGCAGGATGTTTGGTACATCGATAGTGGTTGCTCACGCCACATGACTAGAAATAAATCATATCTAGTGAATTTCAAAGAAATCGATGGACCAAAAGTTATATTCGGAGGAAATCAAAATTGTGGAATTACAAAAGGAGTTGGCACGATCAAGAAAGATGGATTAAAGATTGAAGATGTTTCTTTCGTTGAAGGCTTAAAATTTAATTTGTTAAGCACTAGTCAATTTTGTGATAAAGGCTATCTTGTAGAATTTTCTAAAGATAATTGCCTAATAAAAATTGAGCTCACAAATGAGATTGTTCTATTTGGAAAAAGGCGAAAGAACATGTATATTGTTGATTGGAGTACAAGCAAAGATTCAGTGTGCTTAATGGCCAGAAATTCGAATGAAGCTAATTGGGAATGGCACAGAAAGCTCAACCACTTAAACTTCAAGACTATCAATCAGCTTGCAAAGAAGAATCTAGTAGAAGGCTTGCCAGATATTTTCTTCAAGAAGGACCAAGTGTGTGATGCATGTCAACGCGGAAAGCAAATCAAATCATCATTCAAATCAAAGACACACGAGTCAACATCAAGACCGCTAAGCTTACTACATATGGACTTATTTGGACCGGTTGATCCAATAAGTGTAAGTGGTAAGAAATATACTCTTGTTGTTGTTGATGATTTTTCCAGGTACACTTGGACCGTGTTTCTCAAGAAGAAAAATGAAGTTGAGCAAGTTCTACCGAAGCTGTTGAAGCAACTACAAAATGAGAAAGAATTGCAAATTTCAAAAATACGAACGGATCGCGGAACCGAGTTCGTGAATGGAGTTATACAAGATTTCTGCAATTCACATGGAATTTCTCATCAATTATCTGCCGCAAGAACACCGCAACAAAACGGTGTTGCCGAAAGAAGAAACCGGATGCTCAAAGAAGCAGCACGAGTGATGATTAGTGCAGCCGGTCTCCCGAAACGATATTGGGCGGAAGCTATCAACACTGCTTGCTACACGCAAAATCGAAGCATGATCCATAAGCAGTACAAGAAGACACCATACGAGCTATATAAAGGGAGAAAACCAAATATTGGTTATTTTCATATTTTTGGATGCAAATGTTTTATTCATATTAATGATAAATTGCATCTAAAAGCTTTTGATGAGCGTGCAGATGAAGGAATTTTTCTAGGATATTCGACTACCAGCAGGGCGTTCAGAGTTTTGAATAAAAGATCAATGTTGGTTGAAGAATCCATACACGTGGTATTTGATGAAAAATCACAGATCAAAAATGATGCTCTGGGCGAAGAAATTGCACAAAATGGTAACAAGTGTCATATTGATTTTTGTGATACTAATGATACGTGTGAAGATGATGTTTTGCAGGGAATGGATGAGTTGGAAATTAATTTTCTAGAAGAAGTTGGAAATTCTTTTAATAATAGTTTTGGAGGTGATGCCTCACGTGGGAATGAGGATACAGTACGGGTTGGAGATCTAATTGGTGATCAAGTTGCATGTGAAGTTGGTAATCAATTTCAAGAAGAATTAAATAATGAAATTCGAACCAACTCTCCCAGTACACAACAAATGGATCCACCCAGTACCATGCACCCATTTGAACCAGATTTAAGATGGCTCAAAAATCACCCTCCGGAATTAATTATTGGGAATATTCATGAAGGCGTGAAAACAAGATCATCCACCATGGAAGCGTTGTTCACGTGTTATCTATCTCAGATTGAACCAAAAGAAATTGACAAAGCTCTCAATGATCCGGATTGGATAAATGCTATGCAAGAGGAGTTCGATCAATTCAAAAGAAATGATGTTTGGGAACTTGTTCCAAGACCGGCGAACCACAATGTTGTAGGAACCAAATGGGTCCTCCGGAACAAAGCAAATGAAGAAGGCGTGATTGTTAGGAATAAAGCAAGGCTCGTTGCAAAAGGATACTCTCAAGAAGAAGGAATAGATTTTGATGAAACTTTTGCACCGGTGGCCCGACTTGAAGCAATCAGAATTTTCCTAGCCTACGCCGCACACAAAGATTTCACTGTTTATCAAATGGACGTGAAAAGCGCATTCTTGAATGGTCTACTCGAAGAAGAAGTTTATGTCGAACAACCCCCAGGTTTTGAGGTAAATGGCGAAGGTGATAAAGTCTACAAACTTAAAAAGGCATTATATGGGTTGAAACAAGCACCTAGAGCTTGGTATGTGTAACACCCCAGATTTTTAAGACATTTTAAGCTTATATAATAGAGGTAATATCTCATTACATCCCAAAGTATATCATAAGTGTACGGGGTGCTATGCCACACCTGGGCTAGAGAACCCAGGTGCACAGGCTGTCTAACTAATATCCATTGAGACACAATGCATAATATGGCGCGCAGGCCGAAAAGGGAAACTAATCTACTTCTACGTTCCAGTTCTAGCGCGCTCCAGTGCTCTAGTCCTCTGTGCCTGAAAGCCAAATATATCTGTTCAGCAAGAGATGCTGGTAACCCACTCCAACGCGTTGAAATACAATACATATAGAGATATATATAGATATACGAAAACCATTTTGAGCATGAAGATATATCCTACGAACTCTAGCTTTAAAACCGGGAATAACTCGACAGATAAGGCCGGGCACAAGCAACAGTTATAACGAGCATATGCAGTTCACAACATATAAGGTAGATAAAGCAAAGCATAAACAATGATCATAACCCAACATGAACAATCCCCAATATAAATCCCATAGTCACATCTCCCAAGACACTCGTAATCACAACTCGTCCATGTCACAGCACATAACACACTTTGTTGGCGCCACAGGACCAATCGCATGCCCATACATGAGGGTCAGCGCATATAGCTCTGACACTGCCCCGCAGCACCCTGCCCCGTATCGCAACACGGAGGGGTCGATCGCAACCGACCGATGAACCGCAGCTCATCATAGTGTTTGATCGCAACCAAACAGTGGACCGCAGCCCAAGAGAATGTCATCTGACCGCAACCAGGAAAAAGGACGAACCGCAGCTCGTATAGAAACGTTTGATCGCAACCAAACGGTGGACCGCAGCCCAAGAGTATCAATCTGACCGCAGCCAGCTTCTGAACCGCAGCTCAGGATAACCAATCCGATCGCAACCGAATTGGGGTAACACACACACATAACACATAGCAAGCACATGCAACCCACATTACACATTGGGAAGGGGGAGAACACGTATAACAAACCTATGCGTGACTCATCACATACTAGGAATAGTCCTAAGGGGTTCATACTTCTACCACCTAGGTCAACGGGATACCAATTCAACTAGCATGCAATATAATAGACTCGTAAACCTACGAACGGCACCCGAAATATCAAACTAGACATAGGCACGATGAACGGAGTCCGTTGGGACACCACGGGGATCGGGGGAACATCAAACGGGGAAGCCGGGATCCCGAATTGGGGAAATTTCCAGCGGGTAGCCGGTGGGTGGGGGGCCACCCGCCGGCTGCCCGCCGGAATTACTGTTCCGGGCAGCGGGTCGCCGGTGGGCAGCTGCCCGCCCGCTGGCTACCCGCTGCCGGGCGGTGTTTCACGGCCGTGGGCAGGTGGCGGGTCCCCTACCCCCCACCTACCCCCCACTAACTCTTTTCACACACTTTACGCCCCGTGAACCGTTGTGGAACCCGAAACCATGCTTAGACACTTTGCAGCGCAATTAACGACAAGACGAATCAAATACAAGAAACGAACGACACATAACCTATCATGCTTTTCTAAATATAATCAACACCCAAACATGCGATTTCCCCACCCGATAATCCAAGAGTAAGATCATACGATACAACCTAGGGTTCTAATCACTTTTATATCAACAAGAATACAGTTCGTCTTCTAATTGCAAGATTCGGTAAGAATAACACATAAACATCAAGAGCATCACACAATTATCAAGAACAACACATAATCATCAAGAACTCCATATAATCATCAAGAATCACCCAATATCAAGATTATCAAGATCCCTCATGGGATCATCACGTCAAACATCAATAATCATCATCATATCTCGCCAACACACAATAATATGGGGGAAACCCTAAGGGGAATCATAGCTATGAAAATAGGTTTTGTTGAGACATGGGTTACCTCTTAGCCTTAATTAATTCCTTGGCTATGAAGGATCTTTCTTTAAGCTTCCTTGCTTTCTTGATTTCTCCTAAGGGGATTCTTGGAGCTCTTTTGGGGTGGTGGGGCGTTAATCTTGTGGGGAGTTCTAGGTGCCTCTTAAGTACCCTATTTATATATTTAGGAGTCCTAATTAGGAACTAATATTATAGGCTTGCTAATTCTATTCCTTTTGGAACTAAGGATTGGGTTTAGGGATAAGGGCCCATGGACTATGGTGGGCCTTTTTCCCTAATTAATCATTATAATTTATTCTTTCTCTTGGGCTATTGATTAATTAGTTAAATGGTTTTAGGGGTCGTAACACGGGGTGTTACACTCTCCCCCCCTTACAAGGGGCTTCGTCCCCGAAGCCCGGTGTTATAGTCCATCCTTTCACCCCTAGACACCTCGTAGCTCGGCCTCCTGATTAGGGTTGCGGCCTTACGTTTGTCTTGGCTTGGGGTAGGCTGAACTTTTGATGGTGTTGTGATAGAGAAGTTTTCGGTTGTACCTCGGTTTCCTGCGCTGGAACTGGATGCACCGCGGGTGCCCAAGGCGGCCTCGATCGCTGCTACCCTTTGATCGAGTGCGCGTGTGGTGCGAATCATGGATGAGAACCCTTCTTCCATGATTTGATTCTGCCGGTCGAGCTGTGCGAGTATGCGTTCGTTGACCCGAACCCTCGTCTTGTCCCCTCGGGTTCCCTCCTGGCTGTGGGTGCACTGACGGGTTAGACCCGTCTTCCTCCTCTTGTCCCTCATTTCCCTTCGTACCTCCGCAATCTTGCATGGCTCTCTTGAGCTTTTTGTTGGAGATGTCCAATCGATCAACCAATTCCCTATGTTCCTCCTCGGGTTTTTGGCAAATTTCCTCGAGGGTGAGATAGTGTCCTCCTTCGGTGTAGTAGATGTCGTTGCGGCGGAGGTTTGGGGCATTGAAAACCATGCCATTGTCCAACTTAGGATCATCCCGTAGGGTAGGCTAAGCCGGTTGTTTGTCTTGCAGAACTCTACGTGCTTTAGCATGAGTGCCGGCAGGTTGAACTTGATTTTATGTTTTAGGAGATACGCAAAGGTGCACTCCAAGCTCCCCACATCCTTGCTCTTGTTATTGGTGGGCAAGAGGCTATCGGTTACAATCATAACCAATATCTTTTGCTCCGCCGATAGCCACTTTCGGTTTGGTCGAGTGGCCGAGGTGAACCCGTCCTCCTTCCCGAGTAAGTACCCGAGATAGTCCTTGTATCCCATAGTTTGGGTATCAATCCACCCCTTTCGGTCATAGTTAGACACACCCGTGGTGGTCAATTTCAAGAGTTTGGCCAACCGGCCTTCGGAAAGCACAATTTCCTTGCCACGGACCTTGGTGGCGATTTCTATCTTGTCACCCCGTTTGGTGGCCACATGGTGTTAATAGAACTCCTTCACCAACTCGGGGTATGTATCCCCTTTGATGGTGAGTTATGCATCTAGGAGCCCTTGGTGTTTAAGCATATCGACCAATTCCGGAGAGAATTGGTCGGGTTCAAGACTTTTACCTCCGATCACGGTGTAATCGGCGTTGTTCCATTCCGGGGTGCGGATTCCGAGGGGCTTTTTCGGCATCGTGAATCTTTCTTTGGCGGTGAGAAATTCCGGCAAAATTTCCGGCAGCCTTCCGGTGAACCTTCGGCGAACTTTTCCGGCGAGACGGCGGAGCTCCGGCGTGTCCTTCCTGGTGGCCGAGCGTGCGGCGATTCGTGGTGCTCCGGTGGAGGATCGTGATGGGAGGCGACGGCCTTGGCGAGGGAGAGAGGCGGCTTCGGGGTGGTGCGCAGCGAAACAGCGGGCGGTGGCCGGGTGGTCTTCGGGCGAGGGCGGCTGGGCGCTGTTGCGGTGGTGCAGCGGCGCGGACTGGCGGGAGGCGGTCAGACGGCGGCGGCGTTCGTGCGGCGGTGGCGTCAAGTGGTTTGAGGGTGGTTGCTACGATGGGACGGCGGGTTGTGTGGAACAGAGAAGGAGAGGGAGTGGGGAAGAAGAAGGGGAGGAAGAATGAGGAGAAGGGTTTTTGATTTGGGGTTTTTGTGGGTTTTAGGAACTTGGGGGGGGGGGGGGGTTTAACAAGGGAGTATCCCCTTAAGGTTTCAAGAAACACTCATGGGTTAGCGGTTGAGGCTTTAACTTGTAGAGGGGAGGTCTAAGGTTCCATTCTTAATGGTAACATCAAGTATTTCTTAATGGTGTGGTTTTTGTCTTTTTCCTTGTTTCGTCCTTTAGTGGAGGGAAGGTTGGGTTGATAGTATAGCTTGTGTTTTACCTTTGTAGTGGAAATTGGAATTTGATCAAAAATCTTTATTCATAATAATTCTGAAATAGCTAAGCTAAGTAAGTGGTCTTTATGACAAAAGAGGGGGGGTGGTTACAAGGGGGTGTGACGGCTTATCCTAGACACTATTCGTCTTCTTGGTTTTCTTCTGCGGGGTCCGTATGGTCCTCGTCTTCCGGGATTGGGTTTCCCTTCCCGAGGTCCTCCTCGTTCCCGAGGTTGGCTTGAGTGTGGCTCATGACAAATACTTTCCCGGGAGCGCCGTAACTCCCTTGATGATCGGTGCCCCCGTGTTGACCCACGGTGGCGGGGCGTGGTCTTTGGGGTCGAGTGCACTGGAAGGCCTTGTGTCCTTCCTCCCTGCAGTTGAAGCATTGCTAGGGATTGCCCGCGCAATCCTTGCCCCTGTGGCTTTTGTTGCATCTTGGGCAAGGGAAGCTTCTTGGATTAGCTTCGTTGTTTCCCAGGGGCGGTCTTTGGTTGGTCGGGTTGTTCGTCCTTGTGCCGGTGTCGTTTCTCTTTCTTTTCACTGGCGGTGCCCCACTCCCGGTGTTTCTTCTTCGTATTTGTTCCTGAACTCCGCGTTGGAGTAGTTGGATTCGATAGAGATTCGCGGCACTGGAGTAAGCTTCGTTGAGGGTCCGAGGTCTGCTTACCACTAGCGCCTTCCGAGCTTCGAAGTTGAGGCCTGACCCGAATCGTTCTATCTTGGTTACCTCGGTGGGGACTAGCTCTGGTGCGAAGCGTGCCAGCTCGAGGAATCGTTTATGGTATTCTACGACGGTGGCCATTCCTTGTTTTAGATGAATGAACTCTTCGTACATGGATGCCTTTACGTGGGTTGGGTAGAATCTCTCTCGTAGTCGTGTCTTGAGGTTCTCCCAATTGAACCCCGGTTCTTGTTGATAAGTGGGTCCCTCGTGGATCCACCAGAGATCGGCCTCGTGCCCGAAGTAGAACGAGGCTATCTCTACGCGGCGTTCCTCCGGGCATTCTACTACCCCAAAAATCTTGTCAAGGGTTCGGATCCATTCTTCTAGGACCGCGGGATCCTCTTCTCCCGAAAACGTGGGTGGTCGGTGATTTGAAACTTGTCGGGCGACGTCTGAGTTTGCGTTTGATGGAGGTGGTGGGGGCCTGTTGTTGCGAAGGGCCGCGTCACTTAGTGCCTGTGCGACTTGTGTCAGCTGTCGTAGGGTTTGGGTCAAGGTGTCGTCTGTGGCGGGCTCTGGAGTTCTTGATTGCCTTCTGTTCGGTGCCATGCTATCGTCTTTCTGGTCAGTGTTTATAAGAACGTTAAATTAGAGTCTGACGCACTTCTTATGAAGTGATAAGTGGGGAAGGGTTTTAGAATGAGGAAGGGTAAAGTGTAGAGAAGTTATGTGTAGGTTTCACAATCTCACCGCGCGTCCTAAGATTCCTGAGTCCTATGTTCCTAGGTACCTAGAGTTCAAGCCTAATGTCCTAAAGTCCGGTCTTAAGAGTCTTTTCCTAGGGTCAAACTTAGGCTCTGATACCAACTGTAACACCCCAGATTTTTAAGACATTTTAAGCTTATATAATAAAGGTAATATCTCATTACATCTCAAAGTATATCATAAGTGTACGGGGTGCTATGCCACACCTGGGCTAGAGAACCCAGGTGCACAGGCTGTCTAACTAATATCCATTGAGACACAATGCATAATATGGCGCGCAGGCCGAAAAGGGAAACTAATCTACTTCTACGTTCCAGTTCTAGCGCGCTCCAGTGCTCTAGTCCTCTGTGCCTGAAAGCCAAATATATCTGTTCAGCGAGAGATGCTGGTAACCCACTCCAACGCGTTGAAATACAATACATATAGAGATATATATAGATATACGAAAACCATTTTGAGCATGAAGATATATCCTACGAACTCTAGCTTTAAAACCGGGAATGACTCGACAGATAAGGCCGGGCACAAGCAACAGTTATAACGAGCATATGCAGTTCACAACATATAAGGCAGATAAAGCAAAGCATAAACAATGATCATAACCCAACATGAACAATCCCCAATATAAATCCCATAGTCACATCTCCCAAGACACTCGTAATCACAACTCGTCCATGTCACAGCACATAACACACTTTGTTGGCGCCACAGGACCAATCGCATGCCCATACATGAGGGTCAGCGCATATAGCTCTGACACTGCCCCGCAGCACCCTGCCCCGTATCGCAACACGGAGGGGTCGATCGCAACCGACCGATGAACTGCAGCTCATCATAGTGTTTGATCGCAACCAAACAGTGGACCGCAGCCCAAGAGAATGTCATCTGACCGCAGCCAGGAAAAAGGACGAACCGCAGCTCGTATAGAAACGTTTGATCGCAACCAAACGGTGGACCGCAGCTCAAGAGTATCAATCTGACCGCAGCCAGCTTCTGAACCGCAGCTCAGGATAACCAATCCGATCGCAACCGAATTGGGGTAACACACACACATAACACATAGCAAGCACATGCAACCCACATTACACATTGGGAAGGGGGAGAAAACGTATAACAAACCTATGCGTGACTCATCACATACTAGGAATAGTCCTAAGGGGTTCATACTTCTACCACCTAGGTCAACAGGATACCAATTCAACTAGCATGCAATATAATAGACTCGTAAACCTACGAACGGCACCCGAAATATCAAACTAGACATAGGCACGATGAACGGAGTCCGTTGGGACACCACGGGGATCGGGGGAACATCAAACGGGGAAGCCGGGATCCCGAATTGGGGAAATTTCCAGCAGGTAGCCGGTGGGTGGGGGGCTACCCGCCGGCTGCCCGCCGGAATTACTGTTCCGGGCAGCGGGTCGCCGGTGGGCAGCTGCTCGCCCGCTGGCTACCCGCTGCCGGGCGGTGTTTCACGGCCGTGGGCAGGTGGCGGGTCCCCTACCCCCAACCTACCCCCCACTGACTCTTTTCACACACTTTACGCCCCGGGAACCGTTGTGGAACCCGAAACCATGCTTAGACACTTTGCAGCGCAATTAACGACAAGACGAATCAAATACAAGAAACGAACGGCACATAACCTATCATGCTTTTCTAAATATAATCAACACCCAAACATGCGATTTCCCCACCCGATAATCCAAGAGTAAGATCATACGATACAACCTAGGGTTCTAATCACTTTTATATCAACAAGAATACGGTTCGTCTTCTAATTGCAAGATTCGGTAAGAATAACACATAAACATCAAGAGCATCACACAATTATCAAGAACAACACATAATCATCAAGAACTCCATATAATCATCAAGAATCTCCCAATATCAAGATTATCAAGATCCCTCATGGGATCATCACGTCAAACATCAATAATCATCATCATATCTCGCCAACACACAATAATATGGGGGAAACCCTAAGGGGAATCATAGCTATGAAAATAGGTTTTGTTGAGACATGGGTTACCTCTTAGCCTTAATTAATTCCTTGGCTATGAAGGATCTTTCTTTAAGCTTCCTTGCTTTCTTGATTTCTCCTAAGGGGATTCTTGGAGCTCTTTTGGGGTGGTGGGGCGTTAATCTTGTGGGGAGTTCTAGGTGCCTCTTAAGTCCCCTATTTATATATTTAGGAGTCCTAATTAGGAACTAATATTATAGGCTTGCTAATTCTATTCCTTTTGGAACTAAGGATTGGGTTTAGGGGTTGGGTTTATATATGAGGGCCCATGGACTATGGTGGGCCTTTTTCCCTAATTAATCATTATAATTTATTCTTTCTCTTGGGCTATTGATTAATTAGTTAAATGGTTTTAGGGGTCGTAACACGGGGTGTTACAGTATGATACTTTGTCAATGTTCTTGATAAGCTGTGGATTCACCAAAGGCCTTGTTGACAAAACTCTATTTAGAATTCAAGATGGTGATCATATTTTATTAGTGCAAATATATGTTGATGATATTATTTTTGGAAGCACTAACAATTCTTTGTGTGAGAAATTTTCGAAGCTTATGCAGAATAAATTCAAAATGAGCATGATGGGTGAATTGAATTACTTCTTGGGCTTACAAGTCAAACAACTGAAAGAAGGAGTAATCATCAATCAAGCAAAGTAAACTCGCAACTTGATAAAGAAGTTTGGTCTTGATGGAAAATCATCGATCAAAATTCCAATGAGCACTTCAATAAGGCTAGACAAAGATGAAGATGGAAAAGATGTCGATCAAACAAAATATAGAGGAATGATTGGTTCTCTTCTATATCTTACTGCAAGCAGGCCGGACATTTCTTATGCTGTGGGAGTGTGTGCAAGATTCCAAGCAAATCCAAAAGAAAGCCACCTCACCGCAACAAAGAACATCATACGATATCTGAAAGACACAATCAATGTTGGATTATGGTATCCAAAAGGTACAGATTTTACTCTAACAGGTTTTTTCAGATGCGGATTTTGCAGGTTGCAAAATAGACAGAAAAAGCACTTCCGGGACATGCCAGTTCTTGGGGGGAAGGCTTGTTTCTTGGTTCAGCAAAAAGCAAAATTCCATTGCAACTAGTACCGTCGAGGCTGAATATATTGCTGCAGGAAGTTGTTGTGCGCAAATTTTGTGGATGAAGCAACAATTGAAGGATTACAGAGTTAATTGTGATGACGTTAGTATTTATTGTGATAATACTAGTGCAATCGCTATCACTCACAATCCAGTGCTTCACTCAAGAACCAAACATATCGACATTCGACATCACTTCATAAGGGATCACGTTGAAAAGAAAAATCTGAAGATCGAATATATCCCTACGGAAAACCAAGTTGCTGATATTCTCACGAAGCCTTTATGCGAAACGGGATTTTCTACCTTAAGGCACGAGTTGGGAATGATCGAAATGAGCTAAGTATCACTGGACTTAATCTCTTAATTTAAATTGATACTTGTGCTCAAAATAAATTGTTTTATGTGAATAAATTGTTTTATATGTTTATATGCATATTTTTATTCGAAATTTTTATGTGATAAAATTGCAGTATGTGTTAGGAAGTTATTTGTGTATTTTCATGTGTTATTTAACGTGAGATCATAAGCCATGCAAATTAATTTGATGAAATGTGCAATTCGTGTTTTATTCGATAATTAGTTTAAAATTGCATGTTTTAATGTGTTAATTAGCTTATGAGTATGTGTTCATGTTTTTATAAATTAATTAATTTATTTGCATGAACAATTTGCTCTAAAAATGTGTTTTACCGTGTTTACTTAATTATATATGTACATAATGTGATTTAATGTGTTTATTGTATGTGTTTCGTGCATATGTGTATATGTGTTATAATTTGCAATAAAATGTTTTAGAAAACTGAAATCTAATTTGTTAAAATGCTTTTTGTTAGTTTCTAAAATTTTAGAATCTGATTTAGCATGCTATTTTATATAAAGTTGTTTCTAAATATAATTTTGGAATATGTGTGTTAATTATGCTAATTTCCAAAATTTGTGTTTTTCGATTGGAAATTACCGTGTGTGTGTTTAATATAATTGGTATATGTGATTAATTATTTGTGGAGTAATTTTTGCTACTAACGAGATGTTTGAGTGTGATTATGTTTGCGGTACACGATCTTGAGAAGGAAATCAGGAGATAAAGGAGGAAAATTAGAGTTTAATTGGGTATCAAACCTCCACCCATAAACTCCTACCCTTTCTAAACCTCCACCCAACCTAAACCTCCCCCCATAATCCTCTCCTAGATCAAATCTTTCCAAACTGATTCATTTTCTCTCTCAAATCGGCATACCCATACCTCCTCTCAGCTAAATAATCTCAATCGACTCCCACATAGCAATTAAACCCCTCATTAAACTCTCCCCTCTAAACCGTTTCCCATCAAATCTCTTCCCATCCACCGCCATCTCAACCAATGAGAAGTCTTTCCGCTATTCGTCACATCCCGTAAACTCTGAACGACGGCAAGCAATATTTACTCTCCATCGGCAAGTGAACCGATAAGTCTCCCTGACCGCCCTATATATTGGGAGACAGCCGAGAAATATTTGCTGTGGAAGATTTTGTTGTTTGAACTGTTTTGCAGGTACAAGATGGTGTCAAGTGAATCTCTTGAGAACGAGATGAGGAATCCAAATCAGAGAACTTGGGAGAAAGTTCTCAAGCAACCCCGAAGGGAAACACGAACGGACGGACGTAAGAAGGCTGGAGAAACACCAAGCAACCCTCTGGTGTTAATATCAGAAGAAGGAGAAAAGCACGAACCAAAGTCACCTCTTGTCCAAGCAGTTGCAGAATCACCACCGCGTGAACCGGGCTTCATATATGAAGAAGACATTGGTGAAAAGAAACCGTTGGTGGAACAAGACAAAGTGGAAGGGCCTGAGCCTCCATTTATGAAATTTTCTCCAGTTGTTCAACCTGACATATATGCTGAAATTCTGAATATGAGCAATTCAGAATATCTCATCTATTTAAAACAACTGACGTTTGGACCGGTTCTACCCCCTCCTGGTTTTGGTTTTGATGGGCTCTATCAACCTCCACCTGCACCAGAGCCTCTTCCGAAGTTTCCACCAAGTTTGCCAGTTCTTGCACCTCTGCCACAAGAAGTTCCTGCTCCTCCACCGCCTCCTCAACAGATGCCACTCAACCCGTTCATCCGAACTCGAGTGGACTTTACTAGGTTTTTTAATCAAACCTACTCATCTTCAAGCTCAAACGGGTTGATGTTTGAGGAAAGTGAGTCCAGTGGTGACTCTGGACCAGGATACGCCCCCTCACCACCAGGAGGTTATGACTCAGAAGACTGCATGAGTACTGGTTTCTCTGCCTGTTGAAGAAGTATTATTTTATCTCTCTCTTTCTCTCCTTCTCTGTAAGAAGGAGATAAATAAAAATGGTCGTTTTTGCTACTGGTTCTGTCTATCTCTATTTTCTCTATCTCTCCTACAAAATGAAAATCCCTACGGTGTATAAAAAGAACAAGTTTCGTAGCCAAAAAGATACATAAAAAAAATTAATAAGAATAAAAAGAGATTTAAAAATTATATTATATGGCTACTAGAAGGGATAAAAGACAAAAAGAATTAAGAGGAGAAGTGTTAGAAGAAAGAAGAAGAGGTATACCAGTGAAAGTTGCAGTAGAAGTTACTACTGAGAGTAGACTGCAAATTACAGAGGATTTATCCAGTGTATTGCCAGTACACTATACGGAGTCTACCATGCCTATCGTGGACCTTGTTCTAGACAATGAAGATTTATTTGCAGACAATTACACGAGAACAGAAATCTTAGAAGAACAAATTGGTGATCTCAATCAAGAAGCCGAATCACCTGAAGAAGAAGGGATGCAACTTATTGATACAGTTG
The DNA here is from genome assembly GCF_001879475.1 of Ipomoea nil. NCBI lineage: Eukaryota > Viridiplantae > Streptophyta > Magnoliopsida > Solanales > Convolvulaceae > Ipomoea > Ipomoea nil. The sequence goes on from NW_017617459.1 coordinate 755,942, forward strand.
TTCTCACAGATCCGAATAGAAGTCCATTCGGATCCCCTCAACACTTTGTGCAGATGAATGATCAAGATGATGGCATATTTTCATCTCTATTTGCAAAAGTGGCCGAATCTAGTGATGTTGTTTGCCAAACAATTGGAGAAAAATTGGTTGAACAAAACCAAAAGCTAGAACAACAACACACGGATGTACGAGTTAATCTGAAGGAATTAATGGAGCATCAAAATACTTTGAAGACTCAGATTGACAAAAGCAGAAAGAATCTTGAAAGGAGAATTGACAAAAGGCTTACTTGAAGTGATTCAGCTCATGAAAAAGGAATGAGAAGCAGCTGAAAAGATTAACAACGAACACCACTTGCGACAAGTCAAGGCGATTCAAGACCAAGAAAACCGAATCAACAAACTTGAAGTTGAACTCGTAGTTACAACAAACAAGATGGACAACGTACAAACCGTTTCCATTGAAATGCACAACAGTGTTGAAACTGTGAAGGCAAACCAAGACCGAGATTTTAAGACCCTTGCATTTTTGGTTGATAATGCCAAAAGGGGAGAAGAAACTCTCAGTCACTTGGCTTTGCAGCAACAAAAATTTATTCTTGGAAGCCAACAACAGCCAGTAATGTCTACTCAAGGTAGAGGCCGAAGCCGCGGACAATCCTCACAAGGACCATCTCAGATTGGTTTTGCTCAGTTCGCGAATCCTAGTCTTGGTACGAGTACATCGAAGATTGCTGAACAGCGTGGCTGGCTTGAATGCTCTAAAGGTACCGCCACTCAGACAACAATATGGACTAAGGAAAATCTACCAAGCATGATCAAAAAATGGCCTGCAGCCGATCAAGCCCAATGGATCATTGGTAAGAATAAAGAAGAAGAAGGCAAAAGGAAAAGAACCGAGATGTGGTATGAATTAAGAGATTTCACTGGAAATATGGGTATGAATCTTGGAGAAGAAAGAAGCTTCGAAGAATGTGTCTTATGGTAGAAAAACGGAGTTCTTCCGGGCAACAATATCAAAGAAGCTTTTGGACATTACATGGCCGGACAGCTTACAAAGAAATTTCAGAATTCAAAGTTCAAAGATGATTTCTTCAAGCTCAGAGAACATGTCAAGGAAATTTTGAAGAAAGACTTTGGTGTGAAGAAACCCAGAAGGTAATCTGAAAATTCTCTTAAGCTGATATTTTCTATTTTCGAACCTCTGTTGCGTTTTTCTCAATATTTTCGAAATATATCAATAATAATTTCCCAAGGTCTATTTTGAGTCTTTAATTTTGTTTGTTTAATGTAATTAGACTTTCGTGAATTAAAAGACAAGAAATATGTCAAACGCACGACAAAATAAAAAATTCATGATGATGAAAATAAAAATAATTCAAGATGCGTTTAGGAGCTTGTCTAAAAATTTAATTCACAAGTTTTCTTTTGATTGTGTCTAGAAAACCATTGTTAAACTCATCTTGGCTTTGTCAAATAAAATTGAGCAAAAAGATTATTTTTCAAAGACTTAAAGCCAATGACTGAGTATAGGTTTTGGCATTATCAAAAGGGGGAAAATTGTTAGGAATAAAGTGTAATGGTTATGATATGCCAAATATGTATTTGTAGATCCCCCAATTTTATTTTATAGGTCTAGTAGAGTCTTAGACCATGATCAGAAAATTATTTATATTGGAAAAGAGAAAAACAGAGGAAGATGCATGAAAATAGAAGAAGAAGAAGATATCAAGCCGAAAATCAAGAATTTGTCTGGAGAAAATGACGAATTGAAGAAGAAGTTGAATGATATGAAAATCACGTCAATACTACTCAAGGAGATATCCTAGAAGAATTTTTGTGAAAGAAAATTAATATTGGAAGATTGCATGAATTTGACTTGGAGATCAAGCATCTATGGAAAGAAAGGAGTACATCAAATGTGATTGGAGATTTAATCAATAGTTGTACGGATGAAGTGGATGAAGCTTGATATGTTATGCAAAACTCACCATTGTAAATTTTACAAAGTAAAATTTGAGAAGCCAAAATTAATTAAATCTGATGGAGTTGGGCGCTAGTTTGGCACTTGGGAGCTGAGAAGCCAAAATTAATTAAATCTGATGGAGTTGGGCGCTAGTTTGGCACTTGGGAGCCTATTTCATAGGAATTGAAATTGGGATCTAGATCGAAGCAATTGAAATTGGGAGCCAGTTTCAGAGAAATTGAAATTGGGAGCAAGTTTCACTTGGGAATCAATTCAAGGTGGGAGCCAATGTAGAATTGAAATTGGGAGCCAATTGAAGTTGTAGTATGGGATGGGAGCCAATGTAGAATTGAAATTGAAATTGGGAGCCAATTGAAGTTGTAGTATGGGATGCAATTTCAAGATGGTCAAGATGGAGACAGATTCAAAGAAGACATGGAGATCAAATTGAATTGAGATGGGAGCCAATGTATCAAATTGAATTGAGATGGGAGCCAATGTAGAATTGAAATTTGGAGCAAGTTTCACTTGGGAATCAATTCAAGATGGGAGCCAATGTAGAATTGAAATTGGGAGCAAGTTTCACTTGGGAATCAATTCAAGATGGGAGCCAATGTAGAATTGAAATTGGGAGCCAATTGAAGTTGTAGTATGGGATGCAATTTCAAGATGGAGACAGATTCAAAGAAGCAAGTTTCACTTGGGAATCAATTCAAGATGGGAGCCAATGTAGAATTGAAATTGGGAGCCAATTGAAGTTGTAGTATGGGATGCAATTTCAAGATGGAGACAGATTCAAAGAAGACATGGAGATCAAATTGAATTGAGATGAAATTCAATACCAGGAGAAGTCTGGGAGCTAATTTCGAAGTCAAAGTCAATAATTCAAACTGGGAAGCAATTGAAAGCACCAGGAGAAGTTTGAGAGCCAATTACAAAGGAGATATTCAAATTGGGTGCCAATTACAAGCCAATTGAAATAGGGTGTCAATTACAAAGGAGAAATTCAAATTGGGAGGAAGTTCACAACCAGTTTGAAGTCTGAGAACACCCAAACGTGAGAATGAAGAAGATGAAGATGAACTTACAGTAAAAATATTCTCACAAGGAAAAATACTAGTTTAACTAGTATGGGATTAAATTGAAGAATATTTTTAAATCCCAAAGATACAAGGACCACTTCAGAGCTAATCAAAGAAGCCGTTCTAACACCCAGATATTTCCACTCAACGTAAAACCAGAGGAATATCAGATGAAGTTTGGGAAACCATTCGCATGGAGTTCAAGCTCTCAAACGGCTAGCTTATCCTTTCTGACATCTTTGCAGAAGATAAGATAAGATCTCTGACACAAAGATACATGATTTCAAAAATGAGATCGTCTCTTTCCAACAGACAGATTCTCATTAACAACTATAAAATGATGAAGATATGAAGACTTGAAGAGAGAGCAGACAACGAACAAAAGAGCAGTTGAGAAAATACGAACTTATCAAGGAGATCGAATAGAGCAATTAAGCTTGAAAGAGCATAGAGCAAAAATCTCATTTGGTATAGAGCATACCAAAAATTTTCAAGTGAGAAGTGAGAAAAGAAAAAGAACTCAGAGAAGCTTCAAGAGAAAAATATTTTGAGAGTTCTTAAACAGAGCAAAAATATCAAGTGCTCTACTTGATATATACAAAGAGAGAAAACACTCAGAGCATTCAAGAGAAATCATTCCAGAGTGTTTATCTTCATCAAAGAGACCTGCGCATCATTGAAGATCATCGACAGAGTCTCAGAAGTTGGAAGCAAGACAAAACTTGTATTAGAGCAAAACAAGAGAAGGGAGGAAAGTAGCACGGAGCTGTGAAATCCTGGATTGTCACACGGAACTGTGAGATCCGAAGCAGCAGTGTGGGAGGCACTGGGCGTGATTAGTGCGGGCTTTGTGATCAAAGCACTAGATCACGGGATACGTTTTTACCGGAGTGTGGAAGACGAGGGGAATGTAACTCAGAGTCGTGAAATCCTGGGATAGTAGCGCGGCGACGTGAAACCCGAAGTAGCAGTGTGGTGTCACTAGGCGTGCTTAGTGCGGGCTTTGTGATCAAAGCACTAGATCACGGAAATTCATTGTATCTTGGAACCAATGAGTGGTAGATATAGTGAATTACTCTTGGAGATAAGAGCAAGTGGAGTAGGAGGATTACACCACCTCGCGAACCACTATAATTGTCATGTGTTCTTTACTGCTTTCTTTACATACTGCTCTTTACATATTCGCTCTACACGAGATATACTGCTCACACAATCTCACACACACTTTATGTTTATTTATTTCCGTTGTGCACCATACTCTAACAATCTAGTTAAGAGTTTTGGTTTATCTCTAGCTTAGCAATTGTTGTGCTGTGCGAAAAAATTTGAAAGTCTATTCACCCCCCCCCCCCCCTCTAGACTTTTTCCTTACCTCTTTCGGGACCAACATCTTGTGAAAATGCATATCTAGAGCTTGTGTTTAGGGTTCTTGTGTGCCATTGCTTGGCATTTCCTTTCATTCAAGTCATTTTGTTGTATTTGATGAGATTTGGCATGTTTGGGACTTGAATTTGAGTTTGGGGGTGAAAATCCGCGAAGTGTTGTATTGTGGTACAGGGATGTACCCGCGGGCGGAACGACAGGTAAGCGTCCAACCCGCCGCCCACCCGCGGGGTACATTGGTCGGGCAGCCTGTACCCGCGGGCGGAACTGCGGGTAGAGGCCTACCCGTGGGCCCACCCGCGGGTACGCTATGTTGGTTGTTGGGGGATTTGTTCCCCGTGATTCTTTTGACTCGGTATTTGATCTTTGGACTTCCCGTTGTTCTTTTGTGGAACTATTTGAGTGTCTTCTTGATGTTTCGTATGTCTAGAGCTATGTGGTAGGTATCCATGTAGGTTTTGGTGTCGTGAATCGTGTTAAGTGTTCAACATTGTGTTTCGTTGAACCGTGATGAGTCATGTGTGTTCTTCGGAACTATCTTTGGTTTACCCGTTTGATAAGCATGCTAGTTTGGTGTTTAAATGCTAGCATGTCTGTTGTTTGTACCTTCATATTGGTTGATGATAACTTGTGTCATTCATCGTTGTTGTTGTTGGGCTGTGACCCATTCCTTGATTGAGTAAGGTTTCATATCTTCGTTGTGATCCGTTGATTGATTCCTGTTGTGGTGTGATGTGTGTGTGGCTTTACCTGGATTGCATGATTAGTGGTATGGGACACTAGTCACCAAGGTATTGCAGCGGTCCTCGTGGTGGCCGTGACGTGATTATGGAGTTGTGACCTTTGTGTAAGGTTCACGTGATTATTGGGAGGCATGTGTTGCCGTGTGTGTGTACGGTACCCTCGTGTACTATGAAATCGGTGGTTTTGTTGGAGGGACTGTTGGAGGGGGAACGACAGTTCCCGGAGGAATAAGGTTGGACTTGGTGTACAGGGGTCCTGGAGGTAAAGGTTGGAACTAGACATAAGGTTGGGGGTAGCCATAAGGTTGGAACCAGGCATAAGGAAGGCATATCAACTCGTGTTGAGTGATGTCACGAGGGCTTGTGTAGCCGTGGTTGTGTGTTCTCTTCTTGTGACGTGTGTAGTCACAAAGGCATGTGTTGCCGTTGGTCTTGTCTTTATCCTTTTGAGTTGTTGTTATCCTTTGTGGTCTTGGGATGTGTTCCCGTGTTGTTGTTGAGAGTGGTGAGTCTTGTGTTGACTATTACTCTTGGTTTTGTACTTATATATATGTATTCCGTTTCGAAAATGGCTTTACAACTTTTATCTTACTTATGTATGTTATTTCACATGTATTGGTGGGTTACCAGCATTATTCGCTGACTGGGCGTCGTCCCATGTTTTATTGTGTTCTTTCAAGTGATGTCTAGACGTGTGCGCGGTCTTGTGCTTGCTAGAGTAGCTTTTCCCTCTTGTTTTGTGGCCTGTGTGCCAGTTTAGTTGTAGCCCTTTTGAGACTATGGATTAGATGTAAACATTGCAGATGTTGCCGTAGCGTTCATCCTTTTGGTGAACGTGGCATAACACCCCGTAATTTGGATTATGTTTATCTAGTTATCTTTCAGTCTTCCGCTGTGTCTGTTGTTTAGTTCTGTTATCTGCATGTTAAAGCTTTTAAATAGCTTGTTTTTAGGGGGTGTTACACTTGTAATCGGCGTCGTTCCATTCTGGGGTTCGGATGCCAACGGCCTTTTTCGGCATTGTGAGGTTTCCCTAGGTGGTGATGTTTCTTCTTTTTGGAGATGACCTTTTTCCGGCGAGTTTCCGACGGAGCTCTGGCGAGGTTCCGGCGACACGGGTTTCTCGATGGCAGGAAGGGGGGCGGTGGCGTGGCTTCGGTTTTGGCGAGGTGACGGTGGTTCTAGGTGGAGCTGGGGTCGTGGAGGCAGCGGGAGGAGGCCGGGCGAGCACGACCGTGCGTTGGCAGCGGGAGATCGGCGGGGTGGCGTCGCGTGGTGGCGGGCGTGCGACGGCCGGCGTCCGGTGGCCGGAGGGCAGCGGGGTGTAGCCGGGAGGTCTCCGGTGCGTCGATGGTTGGGTCTGGCGATTTTCGTCGTCGCCGTGGGGAGAGAGGGAGAGTAGGAGAGAGAGAGGGTTTTTGTGGGAGGAGGAAGAAGAAGGGTTTTTGATTTGGGGATTTTGTGGGTTTTAAGGGTTTGTAGGGGTTTAAGAGGGGAGTGTTCCCTTGAGGTTTTAAGAAATATGTATAGCCTAGTGGTTAAGGGCTTGGTTTTATAAGTGGAAGGTTAAGGGTTTAATTCCCATTGGTAACATTATCTTTTTTTTGTTGTGCCCCCTTTTTGGGTTTCCTTTTGTCATTTTCCCTCTTTTGTCTTCTAGTGGTAGAAGGCTTGACTGGTCTCTTCTGTTGGTGACGTGTGGGTCCCTTGGGTAGTCTAGTCCATCTTCTTATGTTAAATTATTTTGATTTTATTCATAATAATTCCGAAGTACCTAGACTAAACAAGTAATCTTACTATGGGGGTGGTTACAGGGGGTTTATTAGTCTATCGTAAACACAACTCATCTTCTTGGTTCTCTTCTGCTTGGTTTGTGGATTTTCGTCTCCTGGGGCTGTGTTTTCTTCGTCGAGGATGTCCTCGTTTTCGAGTTCGGCTTGGTGCGGCTCATGACGAACACTATTCCGGGGGCACCGTAATTTCCTTGATTGTTCGTGCCTCCGCGTTGGCCCATGGCTGTAGGGCGTGAGTTCGAGGGTTAAGTGCAGTGGAAGGACTTGTGTCCTTCTTCTCCACAGTTGAAGCATCTCCAGGGATTTCCCATGCAGTCTTTGCCTCTGTGGTCCTTGTTGCACCTTGGGCAGGTGAAGCCCCTTGTACTAGTTTCGTTGTTTCCCTGGGGCGGCCTTCGGCCAGTCGGATTGCTTGGTCTGGTGTTAGCGTCGTTCCTTAGTATTTTCATAGGAGGTGCTCCACCTCCTGTGTTCCTCTTTCGAATCTGCTCATGAACCCCTCATTGTAGTAGTTGAATTCGGTAGAGGTTGGCGGCACTGGAGTAAGCTTCGTTGAGGGTCCGGGGTCCGCTTACCACTAGTGCTTTTCGGGCTTCGAAGTTGAGGCCCGATATAAATCGTTTTATCTTGGTTGCCTCAGTGGGGACCAATTCTGGTGCGAAGCGTGCTAGTTCGAGGAATCGTTTATGGTATTCCATGACGGTAGTTGTTCCTTGCTTTAGGTGGAGGAATTCTTCGTCCATGGATGCTCTTATGTGTGCTTGGTAGAATCTTTCTCGTAGTCGTGTTTTTAGGTTTTCCCAGTTGAACCCTGGTTCCTGCCTGTAAGTGGGTCCCTCGTGGATCCACCAGAGGTCCGCCTCGTGTCCGAAGTAGAATGAGGCTATCTCTACACGATGCTCTTCTGGGCATTTTACCAACCCCAGAATTTTGTCGAAGGTTCGAATCCATTCCTCAAGGATTGCGGGATCTTCTTCTCCCGAGAAGGTGGGTGATCGATGATTTGAAACTTGTCGGGCGACTTCTGAGTGTGTGTTTGGTGGAGGTGGTTGTGGCCTGTTGTTTTGGAGAGCTACGTCGCTCAGTGTTTGGGCGACCTGGGTTAGTTGCTGCTGGGTTTGAGCCAGGGGGTCGTGTGGGGCGGGTTCCGGAGTCCTTGATTGTCTTCTGTTTGGTGCCATGATGCTGATCTATAGAGCCAATGTTTATAGTAAATGTCGAGTCAGAGTGTTGTACCCTTACCTTGATGTGATAAGCGAATGTGAGTTCTTTAAATTAGGTGTGGATTAGTGTGAGGGAAAGTTTAGGGGTTTCACATTCTCACCGCGCGTCCTACGATTCCTAAATCTTATGTTCCTGAACTCCTAGAGTTTAAGCCTAATGTCATAGAGTCTGGTCTTAAGAGTCTTATCCTAGGGTCAAACTTAGGCTCTGATACCAACTGTAATACCCCGAAATTTTGAAACTTTTAAAACTTATATAATAAAGGTGAATTCTCATTAAATCCCAAAATCAAACATAAGAGTACGGGGTGCTATGCCACATCTGAGCTAGAGAACTCAGATGCACAGGCTAAACTAACTAAATATCCTCAAAGTAATGTCAATACATAATCATGGCACGCAGGCCGAAAGGGAAACTAACTAATCTATGCTCCGGATCTCTAGCGCGCTCCGGGGTCTACTCATCTGTGCCTGAAAGCCAAATATATCTGTTCAGCGAATGATGCTGGTAAACCACTCCAACCCGTTGAAATACAATATAGATAAATATATATATATATATATATATATATATATATATATATATATATATATATGTATATATATATATAGATATACGAAAACCATTTTGAAGCAGGAAGATATATACTTAGGGGACTCTAGCTTTAAAATCAGGGATAGACTCGACAAGTAGGGATAAGCATATTCAACAATGATAAACAGTTATATAGAGACAACATCATAAAGAACATGTATCTAAGGTCACCGTTCACTTTCAAATCATTCACATCCTCATTCAATCATCATTCAAGTAACGCAAGTACACTTTGGTGGCGCAACGGGACCAATCGCATGCCCCGAACTTGAGGGTTAGTGCGTATACCACTAACACGGCCCCGCAGCACCCTACCTTATACCGCAACATGAAGGGGTTGATCGCAACCAACCGTATAGACCGCCGATAGTTCGACGGCGGATCACAGCCCTATACACCGCTGACGCGCTCAGTCGGTGGACTGCGATCCTCTTTTGGGGACTACGACCCTACACACCGTTGACGAGCACAGTCGGTGGATCGTAGTGAATCAAGCCCTGCACACCGCTTAGGGACTCAGTCGGTGGGCGAAGATCCTCGGAGACTACGACCCTACACACCGCTGGCCCTTCACTTGGTGGATCGTAGCCGACCATAACCCTACACACCGCCTGATCACTCATTCGATGGGGTATGGCCTTCCTCAGGCTAGTGGCCCTACACACCGCTGGCGCGTCCAGTCGGTGGACCACCCACACACGAGGCCTGTAACACCCCGTGTTACGATCCCTCAACTCGGAATTAATTATGAAATTAATTCCGCCAAGAACAATTAAAAAGAGATTTAATCCCAATTGATTGATATGGCCCACGGCGGATCACTGACCATTGTCCAAATCCAAAGCCTAATATATATACCCTATAGGTCCAATAAGTATAGTGTAGCCCAAGCCCAAACATACTTAACCTTGACCCACCTAAACCAAGAAACCTAATCCTAATAATAATAATAACAATAATAATGGTAATACTAATAATAATAATAATAATTATAATAATAATAATAATAATAATAATAATAATAATAATAATAATAATAGACTAGGATACGTATATACGTATGAGAATAGGTATATATATATATATATATATATATACAGTACATACATACGTACGAAGAGAACAAACCAAACACCTCCCCTCCTCCCCTACTTCCAAAGGCGATGCCATACATTCATACGAATAAAGCATACGTACGTACACAACAAATCGGACGCCATGAACCAAGCCTCGCCGAATCTCCGCCCCTTGCCCCCTTTCGTTCTTCCGTCCGGCGACAAGCAGGACAACACGGCAAACAGCCGGACTCTACCCGGCAAGAACGGCGACGAGCGCGGCGGCGTCCCTCTCCTCCGTTCCCGTTGCAACAAGAACGGACGATACGCGGGAGACGTTCGGCAACACCGGCGACGGTAACGGAGTCACGCAACAATTACAACGGCGACCCCCTCCCTCCAACGAACGTACTGGCAGGTGGCAGCGGGTTGGCGACAGGTGATGGTATTTCCGGGAGCCACCCGCTGCTTCTCGGCAAGACAGAACGAAGAGGAAGATGAAGGTGAGTTGTCATTCTAGTCATTCTTGACTAGTTAGGGATAAATAGAGTTATTGACAGTAGAATCACTAAAAGGGCATTTAGCTCAGTTAGTTAGACCTGTGAGGGGCTTTAGGAAGTGTTAGGGTTCGAATCTCACGTTAGGCATGTTTATATTATGAATTGATAATCTTTTGGGTTATTGGTAATTGGTTAAACTAATATTTATGAATCATCAATGCGAGTGATCACTAAAAGGAGTATTAGTTTAGTTGGGTAGGACGTAGTTAGTGTTGGGAGAAAAATCTAGGGTTCGAATCCTTTAGGGTTTCATTATTCTATTAGCTCGAATATTCAGTGAAAGCCCGTTCCCCGTGGTGTTCCAACGGACCCCGTTTGTCGTGCCTGAGTCTTGTTTGATGTTTCGGGTACCATTCGTAGGATAAGAGAATCTTAGGAATTGCATGCTAGTTGAATCGGTAACCCGTTAACCTAGGTGGGAGTCGTATGAACCCCTTAGGACTATTCTTAGTACGTGAATGATCACACGTAAGCTTAATTATATGTCTCCCCCTTCCCAATGTGTTATGTGATGCATGATTCCCCAACTCGGTTGCGATCAAGTTGGCTATACGGGCAGCTGAATGGGCTGAGAACCATCCCAACTGTTAACCGGTTAAGATCGGTCAGGTAAATAAATATTATATAGGGCTGCGGTCCACTATAAGAGCAGTTGAATGGTTTGAGAACCATCCCAACTGTTAAGCAGGCTGGTAGAGATCAGTCAGGTATATAAAGATTATATAGGACTGTAGGTCCACATGGGCCTCGGTGATATGACCCACCGACCTGGACGCGCCAGGCGGTGTGTAGGGCCAGTAAGCCAAAGAAGGTTGTAGTCCACCGACCTGAGTAATCAGGCGGTGTGTAGGGCTACGACTGGCTGCGATCCACCGAGTGATGGGACAGCGGTGTGTAGGGCCATAGTCTCCGAGGATCTTCGCCCACCGACTGAGTTTAGCTCAGCGGTGTTTCGAGCTTGATCCGCTACGGTCCACCGACTGTACGCATCAACGGTGTGTAGGGTCGTAAGCCCCCCCTTGTAAAGGAAATCGCGGTCCACCGACTGTGCGCTTCATCGGTGTGTCGGATCATGGTCCGACATTGAGTTCGTCAGCGGTTCTCAAAGGGTTGGTTGCGATCAACTCCCCTCGTACCACGGTACTGAGGTAGGGTGCTGCGGGGCCGTGTTAATGCTATAAGCATTAACCCTCATGTTCGGGGCATGCGATTGGTCCCGTGGCGGCATCAATGATTATGTGATATGAATGGTGATTGAATGATGTTGTGTTTTGAGAATTGAAAAGTGTTCTGCGACCTTAGATGCGTATTCCTTGTGATGTTATATCTACTTAACTGTTTATCGTTGTTCGATGTGCTTATCCCTATTTGCTGAGTCTATTCCTGGTTTTTAAAACTAGTGTCTCTTTAGTATATATCTTCCTGCTTCAAAATGATTTTTGTATATCTATATATATCTATCTATAATGTATTTCAACGCGTTGGAGTGGGTGTTGGTCCCAAAAGAGGTAAGGTGAAAGTCTAGAGGGCGGGGGGGGGGGGGGGGGGGGGTGAATAGACTCAAACTTTTTCGCACAGCACAACAATTGCTAAGCCAGAGATAAACCAAAACTCTTAACTAGATTGTTAGAGTATGGTGCCCAGCGGAAATAAATAAACATAAAGTGTGCGTGAGATTGTGTGAGCAGTATATCTCGTGTAGAGCGAATATGTAAAGAGCGGTAAGTAAAGAAAGCAGTAAAGCTTAAACTACCGCCCAACTCCATCAGATTGCTCCGAACTAGCTCCCAATTCCAATTGCTGAAATCGGCTCCCAATTCCAATTGCTGAATTGGCTCCCAAGTGCATCTCAATTGCCACCCAATTTCCACTTGTAATTGGCGTCCAAAGCTTAAACTACCGCCCAACTCCATCAGATTAATTTAATTTGGCTTCTCAAATTTTACCTTGTAAAATTGTTGATGGTGAGTTTCAAACTTGAGCCATTTTGCATAATATATCAAGCACCATCCACTTCATCCGTACAGCTTTTGATTAAATCTCCAATCATATTTGATGTACTCCTTTCTTTCCATAGATGCTTGATCTCCAAGTCAATTTCATGCATTCTTCCAATATTAATTTTCTTCACGAAAATTCTTCTGGGATATCTTCTTTGAGTAGCATTGACGTGATTTCATGTCATTCATCTTCTTCTTCAATTTGTCATTTTCTCCAGACAAATTCTTGATTTTCGGCTTTATATATTCTTCTTCTATTTTCATCCATCTTCCTCTGTTTTTCTCTTTTCATAATTAAATAATTTTCTAATCATGGTCTAAGACTCTACTAGACCTATAAAAATAAAATTGGGGGATCTACAAATACAAATTTGGCATATCAAAACCATTACACTTTATTCCTAACAATTTCCCCCCTTTTGATAATGCCAAAACCTATACTCAGTCATTGGCTTTAAGTCTTTGAAAAATAATCTTTTTGCTCAATTTTATTTGACAGTTTAGGACGCGCAGTGAGACCGTTAACTTACTGCTTCCATTTAAGTTTCCCATACCCGCTCTCTATCTAGCTTCAATTCTTTTAGTTAAAGCACCAGGTAAGGGTGCGAGTAGATAAGTTTACTTCCATAGCTGGGTAACATACGCTTACCCGATAAATCGCCTCGTCCTAATTCCCGCCAAAGGACTTGGCAAAAACCGTGACCAAAGAGAAGGAAGATTTGGATGACTACTAAGGCAGGGCGGTTAACCTGGGGTTAACTACCATGACCCCCGATTCAAACAAATGGCGTGCACCTTCCGACAAGTTGCTTTATCTCGGCAAACCCAGGTTACAGCTACAACAATCAGGAAAGAGAACTAGGGCGCTAATTAACACGAGAAAATGAAGTAGCGAATGGACGACACTATTAGTTGAATCCTTAGGTGCAAGGTAAGTATATCGCGACATCTTGTGACCCCCTTACCTCAGATTAAATTATCATCTGCCCTGAAATCTCAGCATCTTGATATCCCGGGTTGTTGAAACTCCCACCTCGGACCCCTAATTATTCTTAAAGGCGGTTCACGTCCGTTACACCTTTACTCACCCTTTGTTACACCTAACTTGAGCCCTTGGGAACCCTGAGCTATGACGAACATTGAAATCATTACCATTACCCTAAGTTTATATTCCCCTCTTTTGGGAGACCACGTTAAAACCCCGATGACCTTAAGGATAAACAAGGAAGTAGGACAACCGCACAGATTACCAAGTCATCCCGTAATAAATGACTGCGTTCCAAGAGAGAGAAAAGTGTGTCAGGTGCTCTCCCTACTAAAAACATCACCAAAAAGCGCAACAAGCCGAACTTCAAAGGAGGACATAAAGTCTTGTTAAGAATTTCATCCACCAAGGAAGGGATGAAACTCAATAGAACAAGAAAGCCAACCTGAAACCCCTTGATCCTTTGGAACCCTCGGCAAGAATTAGGAGTCAAGACCTAGGGATTGGCCTCACTAACCGACTAGGTCCAGACTTTTAAACATCCTAGGGGAACATGCACGGAAATCATCACGAAAATTCCCTTGGAAGCAATAAAGATGAAGGAGACTTCAGCGTGGGAAGAGAAGATGAAACGAAAATCTTAGAGTCGAACAAAGCCAAAACTAAGGAAATGGGATCATTAGCCCGTCTTGACATCACAACCGAGCTTCAAACAGGCATAATCTCTCGAAGCCAAGAGTCCTTAGCCCTATTCTAGCCAAATCCCTTCCCTTCCCTTGCCTATCAAATACCGTTTCATTAAGGAATCCGTTCTACCACTCAAAACCTCATTCTTGATCCCTCATTTCAAACAATCCCATACAAGGTAGCAACCTTCTTTCCTAAATTGCAACTTTGAAAACATCAACCCTATTCCTACTTAGCCGTCCCTCGACTTTGAAGCCTAAAACCGCACTTCTTGTACCCCTTTTAACCCAGTCCTCCCCAAGACCAAGAGAACATAGATATATATATATAATTAGATGTTGTCCAGCAGAATACTTCCCCTAAACGACTACTGTGCAAATTGCGACTCTTTATCCCCTAAAATGGTTCCTAAGCTTCGGGGACGAAGCTTCCTGTACGGGGGGGAGAGTGTAACACCCGTGTTATGATCCCTCAACTCGGAATTAATTATGAAATTAATTCCGCCAAGAACAATTAAAAAGGGATTTAATCCCCATTAATTGATAGATATGGCCCACGGTGGATCACGGACCCTTGTCCAAATCCAAAGCCTAATATATATACCCTACAGGTCCAATAAGTATAGTGTAGCCCAAGCCCAAACATACTTAACCTTGACCCACCTAAACCAAGAAACACAATCCTAATAATAATAATAATAATAATAATAATAATAATAATAATAATAATAATAATAATAATAATAATAATATTTCAATTTCTCTGAAACTGGTTCCCAATTCCTTTGAATTGGCTCCCAAGTGCAATTGCATCTCAATTGCCACCCAAGTGAAATTGCTTCCCAATTTCCACTTGTAATCGGCGCCCAAAGCTTAAACTAGCGCCCAACTCCATCAGATTAATTTAATTTGGCTTCTCAAATTTTACCTTGTAAAATTGTTGATGGTGAGTTTCAAACTTGAGCCATTTCACATAATATATCAAGCACCATCCACTTCATCCGTACAGCTTTTGATTAAATCTCCAATCATATTTGATGTACTCCTTTCTTTCCATAGATGCTTGATCTCCAAGTCAATTTCATGCATTCTTCCAATATTAATTTTCTTCACGAAAATTCTTCTGGGATATCTTCTTTGAGTAGCATTGACGTGATTTCATATCATTCATCTTCTTCTTCAATTTGTCATTTTCTCCAGACAAATTCTTGATTTTCGGCTTTATATCTTCTTCTTCTATTTTCATCCATCTTCCTCTGTTTTTCTCTTTTCATAATTAAATAATTTCCCGATCATGGTCTAAGACTCTACTAGACCTATAAAAATAAAATTGGGGGATCTACAAATACAAATTTGGCATATCAAAACCATTACACTTTATTCCTAACAATTTCCCCCCTTTTGATAATGCAAAAACCTATACTCAGTCATTGGCTTTAAGTCTTTGAAAAATAATCTTTTTGCTCAATTTTATTTGACAAAGCCAGGATGAGTTTAACAGATGGTTTTCTAGACACAATCAAAAGAAACTTGTGAATTAAATTTTTAGACAAGCTCCTAAACGCATCTTGAATTTTATTTTCATCATCAATTTTTAATTTTGTCGTGCGTTTGACATATTTCTTGTCTTTTAATTCACGAAAGTCTAATTACATTAAACAAATAAAATTAAAGACTAAAAATAGACCATGGGAAATTATTATTGATATATTTCGAATTTATAGAGAAAAACGCAACAGAGGTTCGAAAATAGAGAAAGTATCAGCTTAAGAGAATTTTCAGATTACCTTCTGGGTTTCTTCACACCAGAGTCTTTCTTCAAAATTTCCTTGACATGTTCTCTGAGCTTGAAGAAATCATCTTTGAACTTTGCATTTTGAAATTTCTTTGTAAGCTGTCCGGCCATATAATGTCCATAAGCTTCTTTGATGTTGTTGCCCGGAAGAACTCCGTTTTCCCACCATAAGACACATTCTTCAAAGCTTCTTTCTTCTCCAAGATTCATGCCCATATTTCCGGTGAATTCTCTTAGTTCATACCACATTTCGGTTCTTTTCCTTTTGCCTTCTTCTTCTTTATTCTTTTCCGAGATCCATTTGGCTTGATCGGCTGCAGGCCATTTCTTGATCATGCTTAGTAGATTTTCCTTAGTCCATATTGTTGTCTGAGTGGCGGTACCCTTAGAACATTCAAACCAGCCACGCTGTTCAGCAACCTTCGATGTACTTGTACCAAGACTAGGATTCGCGAACTGAGCAAAACCAATCTGAGATGGTCCTTGTGAGGATTGTCCGCGGCTTCGGCCTCTACCTTGAGTAGACACTACTGGCTGTTGTTGACTTCCAAGAATAAATTCTTGTTGTTGCAAAGCCATGTGACTGAGGATTTCTTCCCCCCTTTTGGCGTTATCAACCAAAAATGCAAGGGTCTTAAAATCTCGGTCTTGATTTGCCTTCACAGTTTCAACACTGTTGTGTGTTTCAATGGAAACGGTTTGCACGTTGTCAAGCTTGTTTGTTGTAACTACGAGTTCAGCTTCAAGTTTGTTGATTCGGCTTTCTTGATCTTGAATCGCTTTGATCTGTCTCAAGTACCGTTCGTTGTGAATCTTTTCAGCTGCTTCACGTTCCTTCTTCATGAGCTGAATCACTTCAAGTAAGCCTTTTGTCAATTCTCCTTTCAAAATTCTTTCTGCTTTGTCAATCTGGGTCTTCAAAATGTTTTGATG
Organism: Ipomoea nil; assembly: GCF_001879475.1. Classification (NCBI taxonomy): domain Eukaryota; kingdom Viridiplantae; phylum Streptophyta; class Magnoliopsida; order Solanales; family Convolvulaceae; genus Ipomoea; species Ipomoea nil. The sequence goes on from NW_017617459.1 coordinate 772,740, forward strand.
CTCCATTAATTCCTTCAGATTGACTCGTGTATCCGTGTGTTGTTGATCCATCTTTTGATTTTGTTCAACCAACTTTTCTCCAATTGCTTGACAAACAACATCACTGGATTCGGCCACTTTGGCAAATAAGGATGAAAATATGCCATCATCTTGATCATTCATCTGCACAAAGTTTTGAGGGGATCCGAATGGACTTCTATTCGGATCTGTGAGAACAACTGTATCAATAAGTTGCATCCCTTCTTCTTCAGGTGATTCGGCTTCTTGGTTTAGATCACCAACTTGTTCTTCTAAGACTTCTGTTCTTGTGTAGTTGTCTGCAAATAAATCTTCATTTTCTAGAACAGGGTCCATGGTAGGCATGGTAGACTCGGTATGGTGTACCGGCAATACACTGGATAAATCCTTTGTGATTTACAGTCTACTCTCAGTAGCAACTTCTACTGCAACTTCCACTGGTATATCTCTTCTTCTTTCTTCTGACACTTGTTCTCTTATTTCTTCTCGTACTGACACTTCTCCTCTTAATTCTTTTCTTCTTTTATCCCTTTTGTAGCCATAATATATAATTTTTTTTAATTCCTTTTTATTTTATTTTTATTCATATATTTTTTTATGTGTCTTTTTGGCTACGAAACTTTTGATCTTTTTATATACGTAGGGATTTTTCATTTTGTAGGAGAGAGAGACAGAGAGAAAATAGAGATAGACAAAACCAGTAGCAAAAACTTCCATAAAATTTTATTTATCTCCTTCTTACAGAGAAGGAGAGAGAGAGAGAGAGATAGCATAACATTTCTTCAACAGGCAGAAAAGCCCGTACTCATGCAGTCTTCTGAGTCATAGCCTCCTGGTGGTGAAGGAGCATATCCCGGTCCTGAGTCACCACTGGACTCACTTTCCTCGAACATCGACCCGTTTGAGCTTGAAGATGAATAGGTTTGATTAAAAAACCTAGTAAAGTCCACTCGAGGACGGATGAACGGGTTGAGTGGCCTCTGCTGAGGAGGCGGTGGAGGAGCAGGGATTTCTTGTGGCAGCGGTGCAAGAACTGGCAGACTTGGTGGAAACTTCGGGAGAGGCTCTGGTGGGGGAGGAGGTTGATAGAGCCCATCAAAACCGAAACCGGGAGGAAGTAGAACCGGTCCAAAAGTCAGTTGTTTTAAATACTGGAGATATTCTGAATTGCTCATATTCAGAATTTCAGCATATATGTCAGGTTGAACAACCGGAGAGAACTTCATGAATGGAGGCTCAGACCCTTCCACTCGGTCTTGTTCTGCCAATGGTTTCTTGGCACCATCATTTTCTTCATAGATAAAGCTCGGTTCACGCGGTGGTGATTCTGCAACTGCTTGAATTTGTGGCGAATCCTTCTCTTGCTCCCTTTCATCAGATATTAACACCAGAGGGTTGCTTGGTGTTTCTCCTGCCATTTTTTGTCCGTCCGTGCGTGTTGCCATTCGAGGTTGTTTGAGAACTTTCTCCCAAGTTCTCTGAGTTTCCTTCCTCACCTCGTTCTCCTGAGACTCGCTGGACACCATCTTACACCTGCAAAAATTCAAACAACAAAATCTTCCACAACAGGTATGTCTCGGCTGTCTCCCAATATATAGGGAGGTCAGGAGTGTAATCGGTTCACTTGCCGATGGAGAGTTAATTCTTCTTGCCGTCATTTAGAGTTTACGGATGTGATGGATAGCGGCAAGACTTCTCATTGGCTAAGATGGCGGTGGGTGGGAAGAGATTTGATGGGCAACGGTTTAGAGGGGAGAGTTTAATGAGGGGTTAGGTTTTAATTGCTCTGTGGGAGACGATTGATATTATTAAGCTGAGAGAAGGTATGGGGTGCCGATTTTGGAGAGAGAGAATATCAGTTTGGAAAGATTTGATCTAGGAGAGGATTATGGGGGGAGGTTTAGAAAGGGTAGGAGTTTATGGGTGGAGGTTTGATGCCCAATTAAACTCTAAATTTTCCTCCTTTATCTCCTGATTTCCTTCTCAAATTCGTGTACCACAAACATAATAACACTCAAACATCTCGTTAGTAGCAAAAATTACTCCACAAATAATTAATCACACATACCAATTATATTAAACTTATACACGGTAATTTCCAATCAAAAATTAAACACATTTTGGAAACTAACAAAATTAACACACATATTCCTAAATTATAATTAGAAACAACTTTATATAAAAAAGCACATTAATCAGATTCTAAAAAAAATTTAGAAACTAATAAAAATATTAACTTCTAGATTTCTAAAACATTTTATTGCAAATTATATCACATATACTGCATATACACGAAACACATATACAATTAACACATTAAATCACATTTTGCACATAACACATATATTATTAAACAAACACGGTAAATCATTTTTAGAGCAAATTGTTCATGCAAACAAGTTAGTTAATTTACAGAAACATGAACACATACTCAAAAACTGATTAACACATTAAAACATGTAATTTTAAACAAATTATCAAATAAATCACGAATTGTACATTTTATCAAATTAATTTGCATGGCATATGATCTCACGTTAAATAACACATGCAAATGCACAAATAAGATCCTAACACATATTGCAATTTTATCATATAAAAATTTCGAATAAAAACATGCATATTAACACATAAAGCAATTTATTCATATAGAACAATTTATTTTGAGCACAAGTATCAATTTAAATAGAGAGATTAAGTCCAGTGATACTTCGCTCATTTCAATCATTCCCAACTCGTGCCTTAAGGTAGAAAATCTCGTTTCGCATAAAGGCTTCGTGAGAATATCAGCAACTTGGTTTTTCGTAGGGATATATTCGATCTTCAGATTTTTCTTTTCAACGTGATCCCTTATAAAATGATGTCGAATGTCGATATGTTTGGTTCTTGAGTAAAGCACCGGATTGTGAGTGATAGCAATTGAACTAGTATTATCACAATAAATACTAACGTCATCACAATTAACTCCGTAATCCTTCAATTGTTGCTTCATCCACAAAATTTGCGCACAACAACTTCCTGCAGCAACATATTCGGCCTCGGCGGTACTAGTTGCGATGGAATTTTGCTTTTTGCTGAACCAAGAAACATGCCTTCCCCCCAAGAACTAGCATGTCCCGGAAGTGCTTTTTCTGTCTATTTTGCAACCTGCAAAATCCGCATCTGAAAAACCCGTTAGAGTAAAATCTGTACCTTTTGGATACCACAATCCAACATTGATTGTGCCTTTCAAATATCGTATGATCTTCTTTGTTGCAGTGAGGTGGCTTTCTTTTGGATTTGCTTGGAATCTTGCACACACGCCCACAGCATAAGAAATGTCCGGCCTGCTTGCAGTAAGATATAGAAGTGAACCAATCATTCCTCTATATTTTGTTTGATCGACATCCTTTCCATCTTCATCTTTGTCTAGCCTTATTGATGTGCTCATTGGAATTTTGATCGATGATTTTCCATCAAGGCCAAACTTCTTTATCAAGTCGCGGGTGTACTTTGCTTGATTGATAAATACTCCTTCTTTCAGTTGTTTGACTTGTAAGCCCAAGAAATAATTCAATTCACCCATCATGCTCATTTCGAATTTATTCTGCATAAGCTTCGAAAATTTCTCACACAAAGAATTGTTAGTGTTTCCAAAAATAATATCATCAACATATATTTGCACTAATAAAATATCATCACAATCTTGAATTCTAAATAGAGTTTTGTCAACAAGGCCTTTGGTGAATCCACAGCTTATTAAGAACATTGACAAAGTATCATTCTAAGCTCTTGGTGCTTGTTTCAACCCATACAATGCCTTTTTAAGATTTTAGACTTTATCACCTTCGCCTTTTACCTCAAAACCTGGGGGTTGTTCGACATAAACTTCTTCTTCGAGTAGACCATTCAAGAATGCGCTTTTCACGTCCATTTGATAAACGGTGAAATCTTTGTGTGCGGCGTAGGCTAGGAAAATTCTAATTGCTTCAAGTTGAGCCACCGGTGCAAAAGTTTCATCAAAATCAATTCCTTCTTCTTGAGAGTATCCTTTTGCAACGAGCCTTGCTTTATTCCTAACAATCACGCCTTCTTCGTTTGCTTTGTTCCGGAAGACCCATTTGGTTCCTACAACATTGTGGTTCGCCGGTCTTGGAACAAGTTCCCAAACATCATTTCTTTTGAATTGATCGAGCTCCTCTTGCATAGCGTTTATCCAATCCGGATCATTGAGAGCTTCGTCAATTTCTTTTGGTTCAATCTGAGATAGATAACACGTGAACAATGCTTCCATGGTAGATGATCTTGTTTTCACGCCTTCATGAATATTCCCAATAATTAATTCTGGAGGGTGATTTTTGAGCCATCTTAAATCTGGTTCAAATGGGTGCATGGTACTGGGTGGATCCATTTGTTGTGTACTGGGAGAGTTGGTTCGAATTTCCACATTTAATTCATTTTGTAATTGACCACCAACTTCACCAGTAACTTGATCACTAATTGGATCACTAACTTGTACTGCATCCTCATTCTCACGTGAGGCATCACTCCCAAAATTATTATTAAAAGAATTTCCAACTTCTTCTAGATGAGGGATGGGATTTTCTAGAGAATTAATTTCCAACTCATCCATTCCCTGCAAAACATCATCTTCACACGTATCATTAGTATCACAAAAATCAATATGACACTTGTTACCATTTTGTGCAATTTCTTCGTCCAGTGCGTCATTTTTGATCTGTGATTTTTCATCAAATACCACGTGTATGGATTCTTCAACAACCATTGATCTTTTATTCAAAACTCTGAATGCCTTGCTGGTAGTCGAATATCCTAGAAAAATTCCTTCATCTGCACGCTCATCAAAAGCTTTTAGATGCAATTTATCATTAATATGAATAAAACATTTGCATCCAAAAATATGAAAATAACCAATATTTGGTTTTCTCCCTTTATAAAGCTCATATGGCGTCTTCTTGTACTGCTTATGGATCATACTTCGATTTTGCGTGTAACAAGCAGTGTTGATAGCTTCCGCCCAATATCGTTTCGGGAGACCGGCAGCACTAATCATCACTCGTGCGGCTTCTTTGAGCGTCCGGTTTCTTCTTTTGGCAACACCGTTTTGTTGCGGTGTTCTTGCGGCAGATAATTGATGAGAAATTCCATGTGAATTGCAAAAATCTTGTCTAACTCCATTCACGAACTCGGTTCCATGATCCGTTCGTATTTTTTATATTTGCAATTCTTTCTCATTTTGTAGTTGCTTCAACAGCATCGGTAGAACTTGCTCAACTTCATTTTTCTTCTTGAGAAACACGGTCCAAGTGTACCTGGAAAAATCATCAACAACAACGAGAGTATATTTCTTACCACTTACACTTATTGGATCAACCGGTCCAAATAAGTCCATATGTAGTAAGCTTAGCGGTCTTGACGTTGACTCGTGTGTCTTTGATTTGAATGATGATTTGATTTGCTTTCCGCGTTGGCATGCATCACACACTTGGTCCTTCTTGAAGATAATATCTGGCAAGCCTTCTACTAGATTTTTCTTTGCAAGCTGATTGATGGTCTTGAAGTTTAAGTGGTTGAGCTTTCTGTGCCATTCCCAATTAGCTTCATTCGAATTTCTGGCCATTAAGCACACTGAATCTTTGCTAGTGCTCCAATCAACAACATACATATTCTTTCGCCGTTTTCCAGATAAAATAATCTCATTTGTGAGCTCATTTTTGATTAGGCAATTATCTTTAGAAAATTCTACAAGATAGCCTTTATCACAAAATTGACTAGTGCTTAACAAATTAAATTTTAATCCTTCAACGAAAGAAACATCTTCAATCTTCAAACCATTTTTCTTGATCGTGCCAACTCCTTTTGTAATTCCATAATTTTGATTTCCTCCGAATATAACTTTTGGTCCATCGATTTCTTTGAAATTTACTAGATATGATTTATTTCTAGTCATGTGGCGTGAGCAACCACTATCGATGTACCAAACATCCTGCAAAAAAGAGTAATTAACTTTAGGTACCCATACTTGCTTGGGTCCTTTACTGTTAGTGATTTTTGGTAACCAAACCCACCTTGATCTTATTGAATTAAGATGAGGCGATTTGTAACCATTAGAGACACGATAATCATAACTCACATTAGAAAATATTTTTGGCGCCGGGTTTTGAAAATTATTTTTATATTTTGGCACCTGGGAAGAGAATGGTTGCTTTGGTCTATAAAAAGTATTACATCTATTGCACAACCAATCTTTTTGAGTGGGATAAAATCTCCCAACTTTATTTCTAGAAAAGCTTCCCTCTTTTCTATGAAATCTTTTTGCACTTGACTCTTTGGCATATCTTTGCTTGTAGAATATTTGTTGCTTTGCCATATAATTAAATTGTTTCAGCCTTTCAACATTCAATTTTGCATTTGTTTGATAGCCAAGTCCTTGTCTCATCGTGCTATTCTGACTTTTAACAAATTTTACCACTTGAACTTTATTATTTAAAGTAGTAGTAGAATTAGTCAGATTTTGAGGGGTTTGAGAACATGTGGAGTCATAACCAATTCCGGTTCTATCTCCTGATGGCTTTTGCATGCTCACCATTTTATCTATTATTTTAGACGAATTAGTGAACGTAGCAATAGTAGCTCTAAGATTATGTTCTCTAACCTCTCTAGCTTTACACTCTTCTTGAAGATGAATATTTTCATTCTTCAATTTACTCACTTCTAGTAAAGCATCTTGCAATTTTTTATTCATTTCTTCTTTTTCAAGAATTAGAATATTATTGCGCTCCTTGAGTTGAGGATGAGTGAGCATAATCTCTTGACATTCTCGCATTAGATTGTCAATAGATTCACGAGAAAAAGAAGAATTAACAGAATTGAAAGAATTAGATGTTACCTCTTCTTCCTCTGCGTCAAGAGCCATAAGACAATCTTCACTTGTGCTCAACTCAATTGACTTGCATATTAGCGCCGTATCATCATCCGAACATGAACTTTCATCGCTTGATGATGAATCCTCCGAATCATCATTTTCGTTTGGTTCGTTGCTAACGAGAGCTTTTCTTTTGTCGCGCTTGAACCTTTTGCTTTCGGATTTGTTCGGCGTAGATTCAACATTTTTGCCTTGATACTTGCTAACGATCGGATATGGACAATTTATTTTAAAATGTCCGGGTTTGCGGCAATTGTAGCACAAATCCTTATTTTCTTCGACTTTTTCTTCTTGTGTTTTGCGAGAGACGAATTTTCCACGAGCAGAATTTTTGTTGTCTCCTTTTCGCATAAATCTTCTAAATTTTTTAACAAAAAGAGCAAACTGTTCGTCAGTCATAAATTCAACATTATTTTCTACTGACCTGGAGGTTGACGGTTGTTCGGCCATTAGAGCTGCATTTCGAGCTTCATGAACATCATCATCTTTGGCCTTCATTTCGAACTCATATGCTTTTAGATCACTAAATAATTTGTCTGTTGACAACATTCTTAGATCTCGGTGATCGCGCATAGCCGTAACCTTCATATCCCATGTAGATGGTAAGCCTCGTAGGATTTTGAGATTAATTTCTTTTTGGCTAATATTTTTGCCAAGATCACTAATCTCTCCAAGAACTTTGATCATTCGAGCTTCCATGTCTGCAACACCTTCATTTGAGAGCATTTTGAAATCTTCAAACTTCTTCATGGAGATTGTGAGCTTATTGTCTTTTTCTTGTTCATCTCCTTCGCCAATCTTGATGAGAGTTTCCCATATTTCTTTGGCAGTGGCACACTTTCGGATCTTCGGAAATATTGTATCATCAACGGCTTTGAATAGAATATCCTTGGAAATATTATCAAGATTATTCCGCGTTCTATCGTCCGATGTCCATTCCGGTTTTGGCTTTTGTACGTACTGTGGAGCGTCCGGGGATATAACAAACGCCGTATTGATTTTTAATATTTCTATAGGGCCAGTGGAAATAACTTCCCACATTTCATCGTGTAACGCTGATAAGTGTACCTGCATACGAACTTTCCAATCATCAAATTTATCAAGTGAGAATAATAGATTTTGAGCTAAATCTTTCTTCATCATCATCACGAGAGATATGAAAGATTAATCCAATTCACACACTTTGTAGAATGGATCAGCCTAGCAGTAAAAAATAGTTAACCCAGTTAGGCAACGTGTTTTAATACCAAAGGTTGGTATAAACTGACTCAAATAGGCTACAGGCTCTGATACCAATTGTTGGTATCAGTTAGAGACAAATTCTGACTCGGATAGGCACCCGCTCTGATACCAATTGTTGGTCCCAAAAGAGGTAAGGTGAAAGTCTAGAGGGGGGGGGGGGGGGTGAATAGACTTTCAAACTTTTTCGCACAGCACAACAATTGCTAAGCCAGAGATAAACCAAAACTCTTAACTAGATTGTTAGAGTATGGTGCACAGCGGAAATAAATAAACATAAAGTGTGTGTGAGATTGTGTGAGCAGTATATCTCGTGTAGAGCGAATATGTAAAGAGCGGTAAGTAAAGAAAGCAGTAAAGAACACAAGACAATTATAGTGGTTCGCGAGGTGGTGTAATCCTCCTACTCCACTTGCTCTTATCTCCAAGAGCAATTCACTATATCTACCACTCCTTGGTTCCAAGATACAATGAATTTCCGTGATCTAGTGCTTTGATCACAAAGCCCGCACTAATCACGCCCAGTGACACCACACTGCTGCTTCGGGTTTCACGTCGTCGCGCTACTATCGCAGGATTTCACGACTCCACGTTACTTTCCCCCCGTCTTCCACACTCCGGTAGAAACGTATCCCGTGATCTGGTGCTTTGATCACCAAGCCCACACCAATCACGCCCAGTGCCTCCGACACTGCTGCTTCGGATCTCACAGCTCCGTGTGACAATCCAAGATTTCACAGCTCTGTGCTACTTTCCTCCCTTCTCTTGTTTTGCTCCAAAACAAGTGTTGTCTTGCTTCCAACTTCTGAGACTCTGTAGATGATCTTCAATGATGCGCAGGTCTCTTTGATGAAGATAAACACTCTGGAATGATTTCTCTTGATAGCTCTGAGTGTTTTCTCTCTATGAATATATCAAGTAAAGCACTTGATATTTTTGCTCTACTTTGCTCTGTTTAAGAACTCTCAGAATATTTCTCTTTTGAAGCTCTCTGAGTTCTTTTTCTTTTCTCACTTCTCACTTGAAGATTTTTGGTATGCTCTGTACCAAATGATATTTTTTGCTCTATGCTCTTTCAAGCTTAGTTGCTCTATTCGATCCCTTTGATGGATTCGAATTTTCTGCTCTCTTGTTCGTGAGTTCGTGATCTTCAAGTCTTCATATCTTCATCATTTTATAGCTGGTAATGAGAATCTGTCCGTTGGAAAGAGACGCTCTCATTTTTGAAATCTTGTATCTTTTGTCAGAGATCTTATCTTATCTTCTGCAAAGATGTCAGAAAGGATAAGCTAGCCGTTGTTAGAGCTTCATCTCCATGTAAATGAGCTCCCAAACTTCATCTGATATTCCTATGGTTTTACGTTGAGTGGAAATATCTGGGTCTCAGTTTTGGTGTAGAATGGCTTCTCTTATTAGCTCTGAAGTGGTCTTTGTATCTTTGTGATTTAAAAATATTCTTCAATTTAATCCCATACTAGTTAAACTAGTATTTTTCCTTGTGAGAATATTTTCACTGTAAGTTCATCTTCATCTTCTTCATTCTCACGTCTGGGTGTTCTCAGACTTCAAACTGGCTTTGAACTTCCACCCAATTTGAATTTCTCCTTTGTAATTGATACCCAATTTCAATTGGCTTGTAATTGGCACCCAAATTGAATTTCTCCATTGTAATTGGCTCCCAATTGACTTTGACTTGCAATTGGCTCCCAAACTGCTCCTGGTGCTTTCAATTGCTTCCCAATTTGAATTGTTGACTTTGACTTCTCTTGGTATTGAATTTCATCTCAATTCAATTTGATCTCCATGTCTTCTTTGAATCGGTCCCCAACCTTGAAATTGCATCCCATACTACAACCTCAATTGGCTCCCAATTTCAATTCTACATTGGCTCCCATCTTGAATTGATTCTCATGTGAAACTTGCTCCCAATTTCAATTGATTTCAATTTCTCTGAAACTGGCACCCAATTTCAATTGCTTCGAACTAGCTCCCAATTTCAATTGCTATGAAATCGGCTCCCAATTCCTTTGAATTGGCTCCCAAGTGCAATTGCATCTCAATTGCCACCCAAGTGAAAAAAAGCAATTTCCACTTGTCATTGGCGCCTAATTTCAATTGCTCCGAACTAGCTCCCAATTTCAATTGCTGAAATCGGCTCCCAATTCCAATTGCTGAAATCGGCTCCCAATTCCAATTGCTGAATTGGCTCCCAAGTGCATCTCAATTGCCACCCAATTTCCACTTGTAATTGGCGTCCAAAGCTTAAACTACCGCCCAACTCCATCAGATTAATTTAATTTGGCTTAAATTTTACCTTGTAAAATTGTTGATGGTGAGTTTCAAACTTGAGCCATTTCACATAATATATCAAGCACCATCCACTTCATCCGTACAGCTTTTGATTAAATCTCCAATCATATTTGATGTACTCCTTTCTTTCCATAGATGCTTGATCTCCAAGTCAATTTCATGCATTCTTCCAATATTAATTTTCTTCACGAAAATTCTTCTGGGATATCTTCTTTGAGTAGCATTGACGTGATTTCATATCATTCATCTTCTTCTTCAATTTGTCATTTTCTCCAGACAAATTCTTGATTTTCGGCTTTATATATTCTTCTTCTATTTTCATCCATCTTCCTCTGTTTTTCTCTTTTCATAATTAAATAATTTTCTAATCATGGTCTAAGACTCTACTAGACCTATAAAAATAAAATTGGGGGATCTACAAATACAAATTTGGCATATCAAAACCATTACACTTTATTCCTAACAATTTCCCCCCTTTTGATAATGCCAAAACCTATACTCAGTCATTGGCTTTAAGTCTTTGAAAAATAATCTTTTTGCTCAATTTTATTTGACAGTTTAGGACGCGCAGTGAGACCGTTAACTTACTGCTTCCATTTAAGTTTCCCATACCCGCTCTCTATCTAGCTTCAATTCTTTTAGTTAAAGCACCAGGTAAGGGTGCGAGTAGATAAGTTTACTTCCATAGCTGGGTAACATACGCTTACCCGATAAATCGCCTCGTCCTAATTCCCGCCAAAGGACTTGGCAAAAACCGTGACCAAAGAGAAGGAAGATTTGGATGACTACTAAGGCAGGGCGGTTAACCTGGGGTTAACTACCATGACCCCCGATTCAAACAAATGGCGTGCACCTTCCGACAAGTTGCTTTATCTCGGCAAACCCAGGTTACAGCTACAACAATCAGGAAAGAGAACTAGAGCGCTAATTAACACGAGAAAATGAAGTAGCGAATGGACGACACTATTAGTTGAATCCTTAGGTGCAAGGTAAGTATATCGCGACATCTTGTGACCCCCTTACCTCAGTTTAAAATATCATCTGCCCTGAAATCTCAGCATCTTAATATCCCGGGTTGTTGAAACTCCCACCTCGTACCCCTAATTATTCTTAAAGGCGGTTCACGTCCGTTACACCTTTATCACGGCCTCACTAACCGACTAGGTCCAGACTTTTAAACATCCTAGGGGAACATGCACGGAAATCATCACGAAAATTCCCTTGGAAGCAATAAAGATGAAGGAGACTTCAGCGTGGGAAGAGAAGATGAAACGAAAATCTTAGAGTCGAACAAAGCCAAAACTAAGGAAATGGGATCATTAGCCCGTCTTGACATCACAACCGAGCTTCAAACAGGCATAATCTCTCGAAGCCAAGAGTCCTTAGCCCTATTCTAGCCAAATCCCTTCCCTTCCCTTGCCTATCAAATACCGTTTCATTAAGGAATCCGTTCTACCACTCAAAACCTCATTCTTGATCCCTCATTTCAAACAATCCCATACAAGGTAGCAACCTTCTTTCCTAATTTGCAACTTTGAAAACATCAACCCTATTCCTACTTAGCCGTCCCTCGACTTTGAAGCCTAAAACCGCACTTCTTGTACCCCTTTTAACCCAGTCCTCCCCAAGACCAAGAGAACATAGATATATATATAATTAGATGTTGTCCAGCAGAATACTTCCCCTAAACGACTACTGTGCAAATTGCGACTCTTTATCCCCTAAAATGGTTCCTAAGCTTCGGGGACGAAGTTTCCTGTACGGGGGGGAGAGTGTAACACCCGTGTTATGATCCCTCAACTCGGAATTAATTATGAAATTAATTCCGCCAAGAACAATTAAAAAGGGATTTAATCCCCATTAATTGATTGATATGGCCCACGGTGGATCACGGACCCTTGTCCAAATCCAAAGCCTAATATATATACCCTACAGGTCAAATAAGTATAGTGTAGCCCAAGCCCAAACATACTTAACCTTGACCCACCTAAACCAAGAAACATAATCCTAATAATAATAATAATAATAATAATAATAATAATAATAATAATAATAATAATAATAATAATAATAATAATAATAATAAAATATTATTATTATTTTATACATAGATAGATTAGGATACGCATATGCGTATGGGAATATGTATGTGTATATATATATATATATATATATATATATATATATATATATATATATATATATATATATACACAGTTCATACATACGTACGAAGAGAGCAATCCAAACACCTCCCTCCTCCCCTACTTCCAAAGGCGATGCCATACATACATACGAATACGGCATACGTACGTAGACAACAAATCGGATGCTTTGAACCAAGCCTCGTCGATTCTCCGCCCCTTGCCCCCTCTCGTTCTTCCGTCCGGCGACAAGCAGGACAACACGGCAAACAGCCGGACTCTAACCGGCAAGAACGGCCACGAGCGCGGCGACGTTCCTCTCCTCCATTCCCGTTGCAACAAGAACGGACGATACACGGGAGACGTTCGGCGACACCGGCGACGGTAACGGAGTCACGCAACAATGACAACGGCGACCCCCTCCCTCCAACGAACGTACTGGCAGGTGGCGGCGGGTTGGCAAAAGGTGATGGTATTTCCGGGAGCCACCCGCTGCTTCTCGGCAAGACAGAACGAAGAGGAAGATGAAGGTGAGTTGTCATTGTAGTCATTCTTGACTAGTTAGGGATAAATAGAGTTATTGACAGTAGAATCACCAAAAGGGTGCTTAGCTTAGTTAGTTAGACCCGTGATGGGCTTTAGGAAGTGCTAGGGTTATTGGTAATTGGTTAAACTAATATTTATGAATCATTAATGCGAGTGATCACCAAAGGGAATATTAGCTTAGTTGGGTAGGATATAGTTAGTGTTGGGAGAAAAATCTAGGGTTTGAATCCTTTTGGGTTTAATTATTCTATTAGCTCGAATATTCAGTGATAGTCCGTAGACAGGTTCCATTGACGCTGGGTAGGACCGGTTCCATTGACTCTGTTTTGGATTGATAAGAGAATAAGGTAACCCATGTCTCAACAAAACCTATTTTCTTCGCTATAATCTCCTTCCTTGGCCTCCTTCTATATGCTTGTGTCTTGATTAATTCGTCTATGCTATTTGTGATGATTGATAAGATGATTCATGTGTATTCTTGATAATCTTGATGATCTTGACGTTGAAAAGAGGTTCTTGATGTTGATGTGATGATTCTTGATAAAACTTGATATTTCTTGATGTTAAAAATAAATTATGACTTTGATGATTTGGTAGGGATTAGAGCCCTAGGGTGGATTGGGAAATTGTGTTGTAATGTTCTTGATATATATTTGGCTGGGGATTCATATGATCGGGTGTTGTTTATGTTTAGAAGTCGTAATAGGATGAGTTATACGTGATTCTCGCTTTTGATCCATTAATTGCCTACGTGGTGTCGTTAATTGCGTTTAAAAGTGTCTAAGCATGGTGTCGGGTTCCACAAAGGATCCCGGGACGTATTTGAGAAGAAGGAGTCAGTGGGGGGTAGGTGGGGGTAGGGGTACCCGCCACCTACCCGCTGCCCAAAGATCACCGCCGGGCAGCGGGCAGGCGCTGGGAGGCGTCCGCCCGTCGGCAACCCGCTGCCGGGCAGTGATCTCCGGCGGGCAGCCGGCGGATGACCCTCCACCCACCGGCTACCCGCTGGTACGTACCCACCCTGGGTCATTGGCTTTCCCTGTAACACCCCGTGTTACGGCCTTCAATCCCGGATTAATTATTTAATTAATCCCAGTTAATAATAATTAAATATGATTTAATTATGTTAGGTTTACCTTTAATTAATTAGTAAGGTCCACCATGAACCGTGAACCCTTGCCCGAATAAGAATCTTAAGCCTGTTAGAAATAAAGGAAGTATGCCTTTTACTATTCAGATTATGATTAGGATCCTCTTTAATTAATATGGTCCACTATGGACCATGGACCCTTATCCCTAAAACAAGCCCTAGCCCTATAAGGAATAGAATTAGTAAACTCATACCATTCAGGCCCTAACTAGGAGTCTTAAATATATAAATAGGGAACTTAGGAGGCACCTAGAATCCCCACCACAATAATCTCTCACCACCCAAAGAGTTCCAGGAATCCCCTTAGGAGAAATCTAGAAATCAAGAAAGCTTAAAGAAAGATCCTTCATAGCCAAGGAATTAATTAAGGCTAAGAGGTAACCCATGTCTCTGATGTTATCACATCTGTGATTGTTTTTATAGTTATTTTGAATCATCTCAGTATTTAAGTTCTTTAATTTTGCTTATTTAATACATATTTTCCTTGCTATTTATCATTTAATTATGGTTTCACACTTGTATTGAATGTTTTACGGTGTTTGTTAGTGGTTTTTGAACCATTTTAGGTCAAAGATATGAGCAAGGGGAGTTCAAGGATGAGTTCGGAGCAATTTTAGATAAGTTCGGGACCCAGAGGATTCGACGCGTCGAGCCAAAGGCTCGACACGTCGAAAATTTCCAGTACACATTCCGGTCGAGACAGCAGGTCTCGACGTGTCGAGCCTCAGCTCGACGCGTCGGCGACGTTAATTTCTGAAATTGCAGCAGCGTTCCAGATTCAAAATTCCAAATTCACACTTCAATTCAAAATCCCAATTAACTTCATTCCAAAGTCCAAGTTCCAACTTCAATTTATTACGGCAATTTTCTTATTTTAGGAATTATAATTTGAGTCCAATTTTGTACATGATTCCTATTTCATCTCAACTTTGTACCCACTATAAAATCCCTCCTTCCTCAACCCTAATAACGGTGACCGGGAAAATTCAGATTCTTGGAGACAAGAAGGAGAGAAATCAAGAGCCACAAGTTGTCTTGGAAAGCAAGAAGAAGACTACTGAGATTTTGGAAAATCGTCTGGTTAATTCTTGTACTCTTTTGATGATTTGTAATTCTTTATTTATATTTGCTATGTATAATTTAGTCATGCTTGGCTAAATTCTTTAGAGATTCTTGGGTAAAAGTGTTTATGAACCTATGTGCCTGAGCTCTCAGTTTCTTTAATATATTATTATTTGGGTTTAATACTTGTGTTGCAATCGTGATAATATTGTTTGATGCTTGTAATTAATGGCCATAGTTACTAGCTTCATAGCCATGTTTGTGTCACCAATGGGAGTTGGGGCATAAATTAGGGCACACACGATTGCACCTAATGGTTGGTCCTTGGGAAAGGGGAACTTATTAGGGGAAGTTTATTCTAGATTGTTGCCTATCGGGAGATGG
Source organism: Ipomoea nil (assembly GCF_001879475.1). Taxonomy (NCBI): domain Eukaryota; kingdom Viridiplantae; phylum Streptophyta; class Magnoliopsida; order Solanales; family Convolvulaceae; genus Ipomoea; species Ipomoea nil. The sequence goes on from NW_017617459.1 coordinate 788,518, forward strand.
TAGTAATTAGGAATAATTGAATGCTGATCTTTGATCTTATTGGGTGTTTAAGCCATGGGAGTGGAAATTCACTAGGAATAGAGATTACGGGAGTATTTCGATTCCACTTTGCATTCCACACAAATCTTAATTCCAAACTAAATATTGCAAATGATAATTGGCACTAGGTGATTAAATACTTGAATCCATGAATCTCAACTTCTCTCTAATTGTTTTCAAAATCCTGAACCTCTGTTTTATTTTATTTATTTTATGCCAATCAATCATCTAAGTAGTTGTTAGGATTAGCTCTAATGAATAAGTTAGTAATAGTGCTTGATACAAC